>NC_060145.1:199714175-200017205 GCF_021461385.2 Schistocerca piceifrons | reverse complement strand
ACATACCGTCTAGCGACGATTAACATCAGCAACATACGTGCCCGACATAAACTAGCGATGCTACAGGATCTGATCAACGCAGCAGACATCGACATTGCGCTCCTTTAAGAGGTGTATGTCGCAGACTTCAAGGAACCCTATGGCTACAAGACTTGGGTCTCACATGCGTCTGCCAATGGCAATGGTGTGGCGATCCTCCGCAGAAGACGTCGAGTATCTCCCTGACGCCAGAGGCTCTTACTATCCAAGGAGTCAAACTTATTAACATCTATGCACCGTCAGGATCTGGTCGGCGTCGCGAACGATCCACCTTTTTCGCTCATACAATCACGCCTCTCTTTGTGGGCCGTCAGGATGCCTTGATAATCGGAGGGGACTTCAACTGTAGCCAAGCACCTAAGGATCAGTTACCACATCATTCTCCCTGCGCAGAACTTGCGACAATTATAATCTTCAATTGGTGGACTCGTGGGAACATGTTTGTGGCGATCGGCTCGGATTTACTCATTACACCAGCCATTCCTCCAGCCGCTTCGACCGGGTTTACATCTCGCGCTCCATAGCTGTGGAGACGAGAACTGCCGAGGTTTAGCCCACAGCTTTTTCTGACCACGAGGCCTACATCTGCGCCATTACCCTCGGCCGCCAGAAGGCCGCCTCTCAGGAATGCCGCCGCCTTATAGAGAACACGTGGGACTCTTGTAGCCGCCGGCGTGGCACCTACCGGTCTACACTGTCGTGGTGGTTACTCTGCGCCAAACCAGCCCTCCAGAAGACCTTGATAGGCTACGGCCGAGATGTTGCAGCACGGAAGAGACATACCATAGACTTGTACTACAGCATCTTAAAGGAATGTACAACACTGCCGTACTCACCTGCACGGCAGGTGACGGTGAACCGTGCCAAGGCACAGGTCATCAGAATAACACGTTGTCACCTTGAGGGCGCGATCGTCTGAGCGCACACTCAAGACAGAGTGGCCCAGGACGAACCGTCCATGTACCACGTCATTGCAGAACGACGGCGCCGACGCAGGACACTGATCCAAGCTATCACGACGGAATACGGACGACGTCTTGATACTCAGGGTGACATAGAAAACGCCCTTCATGCTCACTACGCTAGGCTGTACTCGGAACATCGCATGCCCCAGAGGTGATCGCCGAAGTCTCTCAACTCACTTATGGCACGATCTCCCCGACAGCGGCAGCCGATTTGACTGAAGATGTAACGGAAGAGGAAATCATTGAAGCAATACAGGCGGGAGCTGCTCATAAGTCCCCGGGACCTGATGGCCTTCCTCTGGAATTTTACCGGACATATCAACAATTGCTGGCACCATCGTGGACTGATATTTGGCGCGATCTTATGTCTCCCACGACGATGATCCCTGGGGCTTTCCTAGAAGGATCCAGGATCAGTGATTATCGCCCCTTGACCTTACTCAACAGTGACTTGAAGATTTTCACCCGGCTTCTGGCGGCACGCCTAAAGCGATCGGCACAATGTGTTGTGTCGCAGGACCAGGTATCGTTTAGTGGTGACCATAATATTCGCACTGCACTGTGCCGATATCGAGATATGATCGCGCTAGCCAAAGCTCGCCAACTGCCAGGAGTTTTGGCCTCACTCGACTTTAGCTAGGCCTTTGACAGAGTCGACCACACATTTTTGATGGAGGTACTGCGACACATGGGGTATCTGGACATCATAGTTAGGGTACTTATGCGTCTCCTACGCGGCGCGACGTCCAGGGTGTTATATAATGGCCTCCTCACGCCGCCGATACAGATCCAGCGATGGGTGCGACAAGGCTGCCCTCTTTCGGCGATATTGTACGCCCTCGTCTTGGAACCACTCCTCTGCGGCCTCCGACAACACCTGACTTGGTGGACACACTTTTTGCTGCACTGACTATGCGAATTATCTGGTACTCCTTCGCAGTAATGACGATATTCGTGCAGCACTGGCGTGGGTGGCGACCTACGGCGCGGCATCGGGGAGCCATCTTAATCTCCACAATTCGCACGCCCTGTCTATAGGCAGAGGTCTACTCGACGAGAGCGTCGCACCGCTACGAATCAGTGACACAATCCGCTGTCTTGGCATTGAATTTGCATCTGACATGAAGTGTTCAACAGCCCTTGGCGTTTATTGAATCAGTTGAGAGCAGGAATAAGTGACCACCGTCTTAGACATCTAGACCTCCTGCAACGGACACGATATGCTAACGTTTATTTGCCGTCACGTATCCCCCATTTTGCACAGATACTCCCGATATCACCTACCCTGGTTCACCGCATGTTGGCGGTTTGGGGATCCTTTGTTAATACGGGCATGTTATTTAAGATTCGTTACAAGTCCCTAACCCGAGGAGCAGAGGGGGTTTAGGCCTTTGTCATGTTCAGAACAGAGCGAAGGCCCTGTTCGTCAGCTGTCACCTGCAACTGTGGCGACGAAGTCCGACGTTCCTCACAAGTCTCTTACTGGAGGCCTTACGACCAATCTCATTCGCACCCCCTGTGATGATGCGGACACCCCAGCACCTTTCTTCTACATTAGCCAATTCTTCCTTGAATTAAGCTACATCCGCACCGCACTACTACCCACACGCTTGATGATGACGAGGACGATATATGCTGCCATGCAAATAAACAGGACGCCGAATGTGATCAAAAGCAAACACCCCACTACAAAGTGTCGTGCTGTGTGGCAGGCAGTGAATGCCACCACCCTGGATACTGACCTGCAATCTGCATGGTACGTAACTGTTAATGGGAGACAGTTGTGCCAGTCCCGACTACATCATATCCACCTCGCCGATTCACCCTTGTGTGCCACTTGCCAAGTAATTGACACGGGTGAACATCGTTTCGAATGCGGGTCAGCAAGGGACGTTTGGTATTTGGTGCGTCAGATATTGGCTTTGCTCACACGCTTACTCCCGAAAGGATAACTGCCCGATCACTTCTTTTCCCCAATGAGATGTATTTCCCAAGAGCAAAAACGAACTCTGTGGCGTGGATTAGCGGCCACGCTGTTCACTACCTCTTCGGTAATGGCGAGAAGACAGTACCCGATTTTTGGTATTACCTCAACGAACGACATTGTGCGATCGTCAAGAACCTTAAATACAGGCAATATTTTTCTAATTTTCTTTGGAGCGCATTCCATAATCCGCCTCGCAGCTGGATTATCGATGACATGAGAAGATAGCCAGTTCCTTTTTTTTATGAGATTGGACAAACAACGGAAACAACACAGCAACGAGACGACAGTCATCGAAAAATTGGCAGCGGGCTATAGTTTGGAGTATCCTTTGTCGTAACGGGACGACTTTTTATTATTCTGTTTATGTAGCCGAAGAGGAACGGCTTTCCTTTTGACCATTTGCATAAAAAAATAATTTAAAAAAAAAAAGCAGAAAATAAACCTCCCAAAATCCTTTTTCCTTCTGCTCATTTTTGTTTAAAAAATCGGTCTAAAAAACCGCACAGCAGCCATATTTAAAAAAAAAGAAAAAATTAAAAAGTTGATAGAGCACTTGTCCACGAAAGGCAAAGGTCCGGAGTTCGAGTCTCGGTCCAGCACACAGTTTTAATCTGCCAGGAAGTTTCATATCAGCGCACACTCCGCTGCAGAGTGAAAATCTCATTCAAGAAACGGTACTTTCAGAACCTAAAAGTAAAATACAGCCCTAACCATAGTTACGAGTTTACGATTTTAACAAAAATGCCACTCGGCAGCATGGTGCATACTGTGCTGTTTTTTTGCCAGATAGCAGTGGACAAGTGTTTGTGCCACACCTAAAGATGCGAAAATCGGAATAACAGCAAGCAGAGTAGGAAGTAAGCACACCTAAACCATAATATATCTTAAATATACAACTCGCAAAGTGCACTAGCTGAATAACAGTCCTTTTGCACAGGTCCAAACTGCCGTCTGTTTTAACCATGCGCTTACTGAAGATTCAAATATATATAAAAAGCCAATTAACGACGAGTGAAAGAAAGAAACACATATTGGCCAACAAAACTACATAAAATGCTTTTGGTACTGAAGATTCAAATATATATAAAAAGCCAATTAACGATGAGTGAAAGACCGAAACACATATTGGCAAACAAAAATACATAAAATGCTTTTGGTTGCCGTATTTTATAAAATAATATAATCCACAGCAACGGACACAACAACCAGTAAATTGGGTAAATTATTGAAAACCAAATGAATATCTACAATGGGACAAACAGTGCGTAAAATATAGACCAATGAGATTTGATAATTATCGGGAAAGGGAAGTATTAAGCTACGTTTTAACGTTTAAAATTCAGTGTATGCTGTGAGCCAGGCGTTTATTGAACCAAGAGCTTCCGAAAGATTCGGTTTTCAGCATTTGCATACCAAACAGAGGACACGGAAATGAGTTGGGTTGAAGTGACCTTCATTCAGCTTTTACCTTCTCCCTATCAATTTATTCAGTGCTTTACTTTAATTACTTTTGAATGCATTATGGGAACAGCAGTGATCAATGTCTTGTAAATAATTACTATTAAAAACAGTCTTGATCACGATTTATTTTATAAGGTGACCGGTTTCGACCACTACTGTGGTCATCTTCAGACCTACAAGATGTATACAAAGCACTAATTAGAGGGCTACATGCATTAATGCAAATACATAGAGTTATACGGCTATAAAACGTTGAATTACCATTGAGTGGGAACCCCTTTCTGTTGGAGAATCACAACTGGAGAAACCAGTGTACGTCTTACTTTATATAATGGAGGCTCCACCCACTTCTGACTGCATGATGTCATTATTAACCAATGAGTTACAAGTCGAATTACAATTTAAAATTTCTTAGTTAAAAGAACATTGTCAAGAATTAGAAATAAATATACATTAAACTTAGCTTATTTAACAGCTATTGTCAATTAAAAAGCGTTAAAAATATTTAAAAATGTAGGAAAATGAACTTCAGTTTGGCAGTACATGGGTTGCCCTCTCGTGGCCTGTCAGTGAACCATTTGGAACCACTGGTTGCTATGGTGAAGTTAGACGCCGTTGCAAAGATGAAGGAGCAAGCTTTTTCCACTGAAGTTGTTGTAGAGTCGATAGTTGAACTAGTGGTTGCCATGGTGAGGACAAACGCCAATGCAAAGATGTGGCAGCAGGCTTCTTTCCAATGAAGTTGTTGCAAAGTGGAATGGAAAAGACTGTGGCGTCAGACGATGTATTATTGAGCAGCAACTTGTCTTTATTGAAACGAAAAGAGTAAGCTACAATAATCTGTAGCTGATATATATAACTCATGCTGCACAAATACGCTACGAAGTAGTTGACCGTATATATGAAATATTATCTATGAAGTTAGTATGTAGATTACAAGTGCCATTTTTTTTTATAAGGCATTGCTATTCCTCAAGTTACATACCAGTCATATAAGCAAATAAAATTGAAAGAATTTAAAATTATAAAATTATTAAATTATGAGCCATTGTCAATAATAAAATAAAACGATGTGAATTAGCAGTCTAAAAGCATAAAAGCAATAATTCTAAAACAGATAGTCAATCATAAAATAATGTTTGGTAAAATACATTTACAATGTAAAGATAAAATATTTGCTAAAAGTCTTAATAATTTGAAAGACCTTTTTTTAAAACAAATACAGAAGAGTAGACATTCTAAAGCAGATCATCGAAAAGCTCAAATGTTTGTCTTTGAACTGAAGTTGTTCGTTTAAAACAGATAATGGATTACTTTTGTGAAGTGAAAAAATTTCAATTTCTTCTAAGGTATTTAGCAGTGGTCCTTTTGGCACAGTATGTAATATTTTCAAATTGCTAGAAATGCAACCCTCAGAATGATTGTATTCATCAAGATGTTGACCGAATATTGATTTGATATGTGCAGCACCAGTAGTATGTTCTCTGAAACGTGTTAAAAAGTTTTGGCCAGTTTGGCCAATATACTGTTTCTCACAGTCATTACATATTATTTTATAAACACCTGACTTTTGGTATCTATTTGAGTCTCCAATCGTGTGTTTCAGTTTCATCTGTAGGGGGTTATTAGTTTTAAATGCTACTGCCACGCTTGTGTTCTTAAATAATTTATTTATTTTATCTGAGATAGGTCCCATGTATGTCATTTGTGTAAATCTCTTCTTGGAATTTATAACGGCATCATTTTTTTCTTGTAATTTTTTATATAACAGATAAACCTGATGGGAATTATAATTGTTAGCAACTGCTATCTGTTTTAATGTATCAATTTCCTTTTGGATTGCATCATGTTGGAGAGGTAATTTCAGTATCCTATGTATCATAGTTTTAAAAAATGCCATTTTGTATCTTAATGGATGGCATGATGTAGCATTTATTATTACGTCGGTTGATGTGGGTTTTCTATAAATAGAAATATTATGTCTTCCATTCTGTTTTGTAATTGTGAGGTCAAGGAAATTAATACTAGTTTTACTTTCATGTTCTACTGTAAATACAAGTTTTGGATGTAAATTATTTAAGTTGTTAGCGATAGCATCAATTTCTTCCTTAGAGCCGTTATATAATAGCAGTGTGTCGTCAACATATCTTTTGTAGTGTATAATTTTATTTGTTATTTCTGGATTATTTTTGAAAAATTGGATTTCAACATAGTTGACGAAGATATCTGCTATAGTGCTAGCCAGGGAATTTCCCATTGCAAGTCCATCTTCTTGTATGTATATTTTATTATTAAATGAAAAATAATTAAAATCTAGAGTAATTCTTAACAGTTCAATGAATTCTACTATTTCTTTGGGGCTCATGATTTTGTGATGCGTTAAGTTATCATTAATAATAGAGATAGTCTCTTGAATAGGTATATTCGTGTAAAGATTTGTGATGTCTAACGATGCAAACCTTGCGTTTTTTGGAATATCCACATCATAAATTAACTTAGTTAATTCGAAACTGTTTTTAATACTATAATTTTCTTCATAAACATAGAAGGATTTTAAGATTTGATTGAGCTTTTTGTTTAGGTTATAAGAGGGGCAGTTGGTATTGTTAACAATTGGACAAATTGGTAAGTTTTGTTTGTGTAATTTGATTTGCGATCTCAACTTAGGTAAAATGGGGTTCATAACTTTAAGTGTTATTTTATCTTTAGGTGAAAGTAAAGAGTCATTATCATCAATCAGTTTTTTAATTTTTGTTTGAAATCTTGAAGTCGGGTCTTTATTAACCTCAGTTATTCCATTAGCGTTAAAAAATTGTAAAGTTTTAGAAACATAATCGTCTTCGCTAACAATGACTAGAGTATTCCCTTTATCTGCCTTGATTGCAATAGCTTTATTAGTTATTAACTTCTGGTTGATTTGCTTTACAAGTTTTAATTCATAATTATGTTTATTTTTATCTTTTTCATTAGTAATAACATTCTTAGTTTTACGTGCAATGTCACATATTTCAGACCTACTAAATTGTGCATGTTTTGCAGCAATCTTTACATCAGCAATCACACGTTTAATATTTGCATTGCTCAATTGTGGAGCTAAATTATATTTTAGGCCTTTGTTTAAAAGTGTTGTCTCGGCAGGAGTAAAAGAAATTTTGGTTAGATTGGTTACTCTTGGATGAAAGTGATGTACATTTGGTGAAACATCTTGTGAACACATATTTTGGTGACTAATAAGGGCTGCAATTTTCTTATTATGCTTATTAAAAATAGTTTCTCGCACTGCATTAATTTTCTCATCTATAAAGTTAAGTAGCTGTGAAAATATTAATGGTGACAACTGACTGCTAATTTTTAAATGTAAATTGTACATTTCAAGATTTAATGCATCTTTTTCTGTATATGCATCTTTAATTTCAGATCTGATCCACAGAATGCTACTCTTCTGTCGTAAAAACATTTCTATATTTGATCTGGTATTAAAACTAATTTTTACATAGTTAGGAATCACATTATTCATCAGACATTGTTTGTTAAAAGATATTTTGGTATTAAGTTCCATCATTTTAGTGCGTAACCCTCTAAACTCCTTGTAATCTCCCAATACCTGACTAGGCAATAATTGAATTACTTTTGAATGCATTATGGGAACAGCAGTGATCAATGTCTTGTAAATAATTACTATTAAAAACAGTCTTGATCACGATTTATTTTATAAGGTGACCGGTTTCGACCACTACTGTGTTCATCTTCAGACCTACAAGATGTATACAAAGCACTAATTAGAGGGCTACATGCATTAATGAAAATACACTCCTGGAAATTGAAATAAGAACACCGTGAATTCATTGTCCCAGGAAGGGGAAACTTTATTGACACATTCCTGGGGTCAGATACATCACATGATCACACTGACAGAACCACACGCACATAGACACAGGCAACAGAGCATGCACAATGTCGGCACTAGTACAGTGTATATCCACCTTTCGCAGCAATGCAGGCTGCTATTCTCCCATGGAGACGATCGTAGAGATGCTGGATGTAATCCTGTGGAACGGCTTGCCATGCCATTTCCACCTTGCGCCTCAGTTGGACCAGCGTTCGTGCTGGATGTGCAGACCGCGTGAGACGACGCTTCATCCAGTCCCAAACATGCTCAATGGGGGACAGATCCGGAGATCTTGCTGGCCAGGGTAGTTGACTTACACCTTCTAGAGCACGTTGGGTGGCACGGGATACATGCGGACGTGCATTGTCCTGTTGGAACAGCAAGTTCCCTTGCCGGTCTAGGAATGGTAGAACGATGGGTTCGATGACGGTTTGGATGTACCGTGCACTATTCAGTGTCCCCTCGACGATCACCAGTGGTGTACGGCCAGTGTAGGAGATCGCTCCCCACACCATGATGCCGGGTGTTGGCCCTGTGTGCCTCGGTCGTATGCAGTCCTGATTGTGGCGCTCACCTGCACGGCGCCAAACACGCATACGACCATCATTGGCACCAAGGCAGAAGCGACTCTCATCGCTGAAGACGACACGTCTCCATTCGTCCCTCTATTCACGCCTGTCGCGACACCACTGGGGGCGGGCTGCACGATGTTGGGGCGTGAGCGGAAGACGGCCTAACGGTGTGCGGGACCGTAGCCCAGCTTCATGGAGACGGTTGCGAATGGTCCTCGCCGATACCCCAGGAGCAACAGTGTCCCTAATTTGCTGGGAAGTGGCGGTGCGGTCCCCTACGGCATTGCGTAGGATCCTACGGTCTTGGCGTGCATCCGTGCGTCGCTGCGGTCCGGTCCCAGGTCGACGGGCACGTGCACCTTCCGCCGACCACTGGCGACAACATCGATGTACTGTGGAGACCTCACGCCCCATGTGTTGAGCAATTCGGCGGTACGTCCACCCGGCCTCCCGCATGCCCACTATACGCCCTCGCTCAAAGTCCGTCAACTGCACATACGGTTCACGTCCACGCTGTCGCGACATGCTACCAGTGTTAAAGACTGCGATGGAGCTCCGTATGCCACGGCAAACTGGCTGACACTGACGGCGGCGGTGCACAAATGCTGCGCAGCTAGCGCCATTCGATGGCCAACACCGCGGTTCCTGGTGTGTCCGCTGTGCCGTGCGTGTGATCATTGCTTTCACAGCCCTCTCGCAGTGTCCGGAGCAAGTATGGTGGGTCTGACACACCGGTGTCAATGTGTTCTTTTTTCCATTTCCAGGAGTGTACATAGAGTTATACGGCTATAAAACGTTGAATTACCATTGAGTGGGAACCCCTTTCTGTTGGAGAATCACAACTGGAGAAACCAGTGTACGTCTTACTTTATATAATGGATGCTCCACCCACTTCTGACTGCATGATGTCATTATTAACCAATGAGTTATAAGTCGAATTACAATTTAAAATTTCTTAGTTAAAAGAACATTGTCAAGAATTAGAAATAAATATACATTAAACTTAGCTTATTTAACAGCTATTGTCAATTAAAAAGCGTTAAAAATATTTAAAAATTAGGAAAATGAACTTCAGTTTGGCAGTACATGGGTTACCCTCTCGTGGCCTGTCAGTGAACCATTTGGAACCACTGGTTGCTATGGTGAAGTTAGACGCCGTTGCAAAGATGAAGGAGCAAGCTTTTTCCACTGAAGTTGTTGTAGAGTCGATAGTTGAACTAGTGGTTGCCATGGTGAGGACAAACGCCAATGCAAAGATGTGGCAGCAGGCTTCTTTCCAATGAAGTTGTTGCAAAGTGGAATGGAAAAGACTGTGGCGTCAGACGATGTATTATTGAGCAGCAACTTGTCTTTATTGAAACGAAAAGAGTAAGCTACAATAATCTGTAGCTGATATATATAACTCATGCTGCACAAATACGCTACGAAGTAGTTGACCGTATATATGAAATATTATCTATGAAGTTAGTATGTAGATTACAAGTGCCATTTTTTTTTATAAGGCATTGCTATTCCTCAAGTTACATACCAGTCATATAAGCAAATAAAATTGAAAGAATTTAAAATTATAAAATTATTAAATTATGAGCCATTGTCAATAATAAAATAAAACGATGTGAATTAGCAGTCTAAAAGCATAAAAGCAATAATTCTAAAACAGATAGTCAATCATAAAATAATGTTTGGTAAAATACATTTACAATGTAAAGATAAAATATTTGCTAAAAGTCTTAATAATTTGAAAGACCTTTTTTTAAAACAAATACAGAAGAGTAGACATTCTAAAGCAGATCATCGAAAAGCTCAAAGAAATGTTTGTCTTTGAACTGAAGTTGTTCGTTTAAAACAGATAATGGATTACTTTTGTGAAGTGAAAAAATTTCAATTTCTTCTGAGGTATTTAGCAGTGGTCCTTTTGGCACAGTATGTAATATTTTCAAATTGCTAGAAATGCAACCCTCAGAATGATTGTATTCATCAAGATGTTGACCGAATATTGATTTGATATGTGCAGCACCAGTAGTATGTTCTCTGAAACGTGTTAAAAAGTTTCGGCCAGTTTGGCCAATATACTGTTTCTCACAGTCATTACATATTATTTTATAAACACCTGACTTTTGGTATCTATTTGAGTCTCCAATTGTGTGTTTCAGTTTCATCTGTAGGGGGTTATTAGTTTTAAATGCTATTGCCACGCTTGTGTTCTTAAATACTGCCACATCCACACTGCCATATGCCGCTATTGGGACATAATCGCTCAAGCACGTCGTATGCCTGACTTTTGGCAGCTCTTGATTTCAGCCAGGAGTTCGATCAAGTCGATCACGACTTCCTGGAAGGGGTGCTCCGCGATATGGGCTACCCCGATACTACAGTCGTCATCGTAATGCGTCTCCTTCGTCTCGTGTACTCTACAATGGCCGTCTCACTGCTTCCATCTCGGTCCATGGATCAGTGTGTCAAGGTTGCCCGCTGTCTGCACTGTTGTATGCATTCGCCACGGAACCATTGCTACGCGGCCTCCGTCAACGCTTCTCCGGCATGTCTCTCGGTGACCATGTATTCAGCTGAAGTGCAATGCAGACGATCTCGTCGTCGTTCTTAGTAGCGGTGCTGAGGTGAGGGAGTCACTGGCATTGGTTACCACTTACGGCGAAGCTTCTGGTATCTGCCTTAACGTCCGCAAATCGAGCGCCATGGCTATAGGTGCGGGACTCCCTGCGGACAGTGCTGCTCCTTTGCGCGTAGCTGATACTTTCTGATGCTTAGGACTCGATTTCGCAAGTGATCTACGGCGGACAATTGCCCTCAACTGCAGATGTCTACTTTCCCAACTACAAACTGGGCTCTCAGATCACCATTTACGAGCACTCGATGTTCTGCAACGCCCACAATACGTAAATGTATATCTGGCGTCGCGTATCCCCCACGTGGCACAGACACATCCTATTGCGTCATCCATGGTCCGTCGCATGCTAGTGGCATTGAGTTCGTTTCTTTGCCATGGCCTGATGTTCAAGATAGGTACGAAACCCTCATCCTCCCGCGGTGCACGGGCGGTTTAGGTCTGTATCATGTGCCTGACAGAGCGGTAGCCCTTTTCATTGGCTCTCACATTACGTTGTGGCGCCTAGTCCCACGTGCCTTCCCAGCCTGTTGCTGGAGACGCTTGCACCACACTCTCTCGCAGCACCTACCCAGTTTTCGGAAGTCCCGCCGCCCTTCTTTTACTTCCGCCACTATTTCCTTTAACTGAGCTACCTCTGTACTGCGATACTGCTGGCGCAATTGACATCCACGAAGGAACGCTGGCGTCCCTTAGTACATGGTTTCCCTCAGCAGCACACGTCACCGAACGTGAATTTGAAGCCATTTTGACTATTTTTCGACCGTGACTGTCTCAAGAAATATGTAAAGGTTTTTTTTAAAATTACCGCTACCAGTCACAAACTTTGTCAATTATTGTATTACTTATTTATTTAACGACATGTTTCAAGGGAATACCTCATCTTCAGGCTAAATGGCATTATAAAAACAACTTTACAGTAAGGCCATACTGATGTTACATAGTCTTTTCGCAAATGCTGTGATCATGCTGTGGAAGAAGAGAAAACTTAGTAAGAGGCGATGTCACTTTGGAAGCTGGGCTGCCACGCCAGAAAAACAAAGTGAGTGGACGTTACAAAAGATTTTCGTGCAAACTTCAGTCCAGCTTCCAAAGTGGCATCGCATCTCACTAAGTTTTCTCTTCTTCCACAGGACGACCACAGCATTTACGAAAAGACTATGTAACATGAGTATGACCTTGTTGTAAAGTTGTTTTTGTAATGACATTTAGCCTGAAGATGAGGTATTCCCTCGAAACATGCAGCTAAATAACTAAATAATACAATAGTTGACAAAGTTTGTGACTGGTAGTGGTAATTAAAAAAAAAAAAAAGAAAGGTGGTTGAAGGGAAGCTTCCCCACGTCAACTGGCGTGCCGTTTGGCGATCGGAGTACGCTCCTTTTCTTGACACTGACGTCCAGTCTGCATGGTACCTTAATATCAAGTAGGCCGGTCACGCCTTCACAGTATTCACCTCGCAGACACCCCCTTGTGTCTAATGTGATGTTGTGGACACAGACGAGCACCGCCTGGTGTGAAGATCGACGACAGATGTCTGGTTCTTGGTGCGGCAGATGTTGTTCCTAATTACCCGTACGACTCTTCGTCAGTTACCGACTACACTGATCTTCTTTCCGGACGTGGGGTACTTTCCGCAAGCGAAGACGAACTGTGAGGTGGATTTGTTGACACGCAGCCCTCTAATTGTTTGCTGAAGGTGATTAATGTGTCCTTCACATTTGGCAGTTCCTTAATGAAGACCACTGTACAGTTGTCCGCAATCCAAAATACAGACAATTTTTCTCCAATTTCCTCTGCAGTGTCTCCCGTCACGCACCCCAGAGCTGGGGTGTTCCTATCATGAAGAGATGATCCCCGCCTCTTCCATACTTAGAATTGTTATGTTCACTGGTAACCGGAATGTTCTTCTTAGTCTGACATCTTGCTACGCCCTCCTCCTCGGGTGACGCCAGCTTCCTGATATTCTCGTCGGCGGTCTTTATGCCAAAACTAAATAAATCAGAAAAATAAATAAATAAATGATGTTCATTGTACCTCTACTCCATGTTCCCTACGCATTCCTTGGTTTCTGGAGGGGTGTGAGGTGTGGGGGGAACGGGACATCGTTGCCAGGCCTCGGGTTGCGATCCCTGCTCACTTTGCCCGACAACTCCCTTTGGACACCAGGAAGGTTCCTTTCATAAAACAAAAAAAAAAAAAAAAAAAAAAAAAATAAGATTCAAACCCCACCACCTCTTAAATTTGGAACAAAGATCATCAGTAGTGGCGGTCGAAGATTTCCGGCGTAAGACGTCGTCCCTCATTCTGCCAACGGTCTTGTCCAAGAGGACGGAGGAGTGGACAGAGGTTCAGCATGAGGATGCAGAAAGCAATGGAGACCCATGCTTTAGAAACATGTAATGTCTATCCACAGGCCATGTGGCCTGTAATTGGAAAGTGTCGTGATGATCTCTCCATTGGCGAAAGATTCCGGACTAGACCCCCATTCGGATCTCCAGGAGGGGACTGCCAAGGGTAAGGTGACCATGAGAAAAACATTTAATAACTAACGAAAGAATAAAGTGCTACGAGTCGGGGCGTGGAATGTCAGAAACCTGAACGCTTAGGGAAGCTAGAAAATCTGAAAATCGAGAAACGAAGGCTCAATCTAGGTATAGTGGGCGGCAGTGGAAAGAAAAGGCTTTCTGGTCAATAGGGTAATATCAACAGAGGCAGAAAATGGTACAACGGGGGTATGATTTGTTATGAACAGGAAGTGAGGGTGAAGAGTGAGTTACTGTGAACAGTTGGGTGACAGGATAGTTGTCATCAGAACCTACAGCAAACCAGCTCCGATAACGGCAGTTCAGGTATACATGCCGACATCGCAATCAGAAGATGAAGAGATAAAGTATTTGTATACACTGAAAGGTTAATTCAGTATGCAAACGGAGATGAAAATCTAATAGTCATTGGGTAAGAGTAGAAGGAAGGGTTAAAAGAGAATATGACTTGGTACTAGGAATGACAGAGGAGAAACATTGACTTCTGCTATACATTTCAGCTAGTAATAGCGAATACTCTGTTTAAGAAGTACAAGAGGAGGACCTATGCTTGAAAAAGGAGGGGAGATAGGGGAAGATTTCAGTTAGGCTACATCCTGGTCAGGCAGAGATTCCGAAGTCAGGTACTGGATTGCAAGGCTTACCCAGGAGCAGATATACTCTTAGATCAAAATTTAGTAGTGATGGAGAGTAGGCCGAAGTTTAAGAGTAGTCAGGGAGAATCAATGCGCAAAGAAGTGAAATACGAAAGTACTAAGGAATGAAGAGGTACGTCTGAAGTTCTCTGAGGCTGTAGATACTGCGATAAGCAATAACTCACTAGGCAGTTCTGTTGAAGAGGAAAGGGTATTTCTGAAAAGGGCAGTCACAGAAGTTGCAAAGAAAACCGTAGCAACATAGAAGGTAACTGCGAAGAAATCATGTGTAACAGAAATAAAAGTATTTCAGTTGATCGATAAAAGAAGAAAGTACTAAAATTTTCAAGCAAATTCAGGAATACAGAAATACAAGTCACTTAGGAATTAAATAAATAGGAAGTACAGGGAAGCTAAGGGGAAATGGCTAAATGAAAAATGTGAAGAAATCTAAAACGAAGTGATTGTCGAAACGACTGTTTCAGCCTATAGGAAAGACAAAACAATCTTCACTGAAACTAAAAACAAGGGCGGTAACATTAAGAGTACAATGAGAGTCCCCTGTTAAATGCAGAGGAGAGAACGGCTAGGTGGAAAGAGTACACTGAAGGCTTCTATGAGGGGGAACACTTGTCGAGTGACGTGATGGAAGAAGAAATAGCAGTCGATAGAGAAGAGACAGGGGATCGAGTATTAGAATCAGAATTTAAAAGAGCTCTGGAAGACTTAATCTCAAAGAAACCAGAAGGAATAGATAACATTCCGTCAGAATTTCTAAAAACACTGGGGGAAGTGGCAACAAAACGGCTATTCACGTTGGTGTGTAGAATGTATGAATCTGGTGATGCATCATCCGACTTTCGGAAAAAATATCAACCACACAATTCCGAAGATTGCAAGAGCCGACAAGTGTGAGAATTATTGCACAATTAGCTTAACAGCTTACGCATCCAACTTGCTGACAGGAATATATACAGAACAGGAAAGAGAATTGAGGATGTGTTAGATGACGATCAGCTTGGCTTTAGGAAAGGTAAAGGCACCAGAGTGCCTCAGGGATTCCCTGAGAACTGTAAATCTCTTAAGCATGGACCTTTTCAATAAACTTGTGTCATAAATTAACGACTCTATCCCCACTGTCAGCTCCCTGTGTAAAAGCCCATACCTCAAAGATTTTCTTTCAAAATTCAACTCCACGTTTTCACAACTCTCTTTGGGTGTTAGAGAAGCTGAAGCCCATTAAGGTTCCCCTTCCGTTGGCAACGCAGAAATGTTTTAAGGCTGGAAATGTTCCTTTTGCACTCTACGAAAAGCTTCAGGTGAAATTACAGTGCCTATCGTCACTCCAGTCCCAAACAGCCAGTGGGTAACACCCATCGTCATTGTTGGAAAACCAAATGGTGCATTACACATTTGTGGGGTTTAAAGACGATCATCAGTTATTGATGCATACTCTGTACCTAGGTAGAGGGCGTCATGGCCTGCCTAGCAGGCAAAAATTGGCCTGACAGATGCATATTTCCAACTACTGTTAGACAAAAACTCCCGACATATCCTAGTCATCAACACTCACTTTGGATTCTTCCAGTACAACAGTCTTCCCATTGGTACAGCCATCACCTCAGCAAAATTTCAGTGATATGTGGAGCATATCGCTCACAATGGGCTTGTGACAGCAAATTACTTAGCTATTCTCGTCACAGACAAAGATGCCCACGACCTGGCCAAAAGCTTGGATACACTGTTCATGGTCCTCCAATACACCAACTTGAAATGGGACAAGTGTTGTTTCTTGGTTCGTCAACCAAAAGGACCATGGGGCCGCCATTGTCAAACCACTACACCATCTACTGCGGAAAAAAGGTCGTTTGGCAGTGGCTCTCAGTGTGTGCCAAAGCCCTTCTCTGCCACTTGTGCCCCATAGTACACAACCCCACCAAACCTCTTACACTGGCAGCAGATGTGGACTATGGGTTTGGGGCAGTCCGTCCCACATGAAGGAAGGGATGGAACATCCAGTTACTTTTGTCTCCAAAAACCTCAACAGTCTTCAGCGAAATTACAGCCACGTTGAGAAAGAAGCATTAGGCATTATTTTTACCTCAAAAAATTTCATTATTGTGTGTGTGGTAGGCGTTTAACATTATCTGCCGTCCAAAAACATTTGCTTCCTCCTTTCAAAGCTTCATCCAACATTCCACCAAAACTGAATGCCAAGCCACCACGTGTTGTAGGTACTGTCCCTATCAAGTGATACTTGTATATTCAGTGGCGCTCTACCACACAATATGCACGAAGCCATTGCCAATCTTCCACTGACGGCAAGATGACTGCATGCTGCACTGCAGATGACCCAACTCTCAGATAGATCCTCCACCTGCTACACCACAATTGCTCACCAGACTGCAAACATATCCGGTAGGGGGAAGCCAAGGCCTGCTGGCACCGTCGAAATGGGCTCTCAACCCTAGGGGACACGCTGCAGCTTGAGGTTAAAATGGTCTATCCTGGTGATCATGCATCTCTCCAGCAGCGTGTTTGTCACTTCTCTGTGTTGAGAACTGGGGGCAGGCGCTCACTAAACTTTTAGCCAGCCATAAAGTCTGTCGGTATGGCATGGTCTCTGTTATTACTCACATGGTATCCTCTTGCACCACGCTCCAGAAAAAAAAAAGCCATCCCTCCACGCCATTTCCTCCCTTGGCCAGATTCTTCCAGTCCTTGGTGTAGGCCTCATTTCCATTTCACAGGACATTTCATAGGTCACACTCGGCTCATTGCAATAGAAACAGGCAGTGAGTTCCCATATGTCCCTCATGTGTCTGCCACATTAAGTAGTCATACCATTCAAACCTTATCTCACACTGAAGGACTTCCTGACAATATACTCACAGAAAATGGGCCCCAGTTTGCGTTGATGAATACTCCAGTTTCTGAGCCAAAAACGGATCATCTTAGTTTACACAGCACCATTTGACACTTCCTCAAGTGGACTAGCAGAAGGTTTTGTCAGCACTTTTCAAAGCCAAGGGTCTAAACTTCACCATCAGCTTATTCTAGACGAGGCCCGCAACCTTTTTATGGCATCATACAGTTCAAACCCACGAGATGGCCTGTCTCCTGCTGAGAAAATTCACGGCCGATTTTATCAGTCCCAACTTTGTATCCTTCACCCCACAGTTCATAGACCTCCCTATCCAGCAGTCTAGCTGCCACCGTTTCTCATTCAAATACTCAGTTGGCTCAGAGCACTATGGGACTTAACAGCTGAGGTCATCAGTCCCCTAGAACTTAGAACTACTTAAACCTAACTAACCTAAGGACATCACACACAACCATGCCCGAGGCAGGATTCGAACCTGTGACCGTAGCAGTCGCGCGGCTCCGGGCTGAAGCACCTACAACCGCTCGGCCACCGAAGCCGACCAAATACTCAGTGTAGGCACTTGTTTGTACTAAGGGACGCCAACGTTCCTGTCTGGTAGCAAGGTCATGGCTGAAGTGATACTTCAGGATGGCACACTGTGCCGCAAACATATCATCCAATTACGATCTAGTCATGGTCCTTCTCCTTACGTTGAGAACCTATCACTTTCTCTTGTTCCAGAGACATGGCCAACTGCAGATACCACCAAGCAGTAACCAGTGCCGGCAACCAGCTAACAGAGGGAGCTTCCAGCGGCTACACAAACACATCAGCACTGACACAAGTCAGTGGTCAGTAGTGCACAACCTACCTCGTCCAGGACTGTCAATGAGCTTTGCTATCTCCACCCTCCACGCGCGCGCGCGGGGTGGGGGGGGGGGGGGGGGGGGGAAGGCGCAGGGACGCTTTACTGCAGTGTCAGCAACCAACATCAGATGAGAAGACTGTTTTGAGAAGACATATGGCCATGTTCCAACCGTACACCAGTAGACGATCCAAGTGCTGCTACAGAAAACAGGCCTCACGGACGTATTCTCCCTGCAGCACCCGTCGTCGAAAATGGTGCGGCTGTATCTTAGCTCTGAGTGGTGTTCAGAGCAGAGCTGGGAGCAGACAAGACCAGCTCTCTCTGAGTGTGTTTCCTGGGTCAGACGCTTATTCTCCAAGGATGCCGTCAATCAGCATTCTACCACGAGAGCTGCCTCCACGACATTGCTGCTGTTCACGTCTGACATCATGAGCCTGGGATCCGCCAGTTGTGGGCTTAAGAATGTTTGCGGTCTACTCGCTGAAGAAGATAGGGACTTTGTCGTCGTCGCTGACTTGTGGAGTTGCAGACTTATTCCTATTTAGCTTTCCAATGGCTACACGCTGAACTTATACAATTTTGCTCCCTATGGAACTCTGACTTATACGGAATCTCACTGGCCTACAGCCGCCAGAAGTACTTTTGTTCTATTTCAAAAAGTGACTTATTTTATGTTTTGTTTCAATCCCCATCGTCGGAGTAGACGTGCTGCTAATCTTTGGCAGAGAAACTTGTTCAGTCATGGCTACCGAGATGTACAGGGTGATTCAAAAAGAATACCACAACTTTAGGAATTTAAAACTCTGCAACGACAAAAGGCAGAGCTAAGCACTATCTGTCGGCGAATTAAGGGAGCTATAAAGTTTCATTTAGTTGTACATTTGTTCGCTTGAGGCACTGTAGACTAGGCGTCAGCGTCAGTTGATGCCAAGATGGCGACCGCTCAACAGAAAGCTTTTTGTGTTATTGAGTACGGCAGAAGTGAATCGACGACAGTTGTTCAGCGTGCATTTCGAACGAAGTATGGTGTTAAACCTGCTGATGGGTGGTGTATTAAACGTTGGTATAAACAGTTTACAGAGAATGGGTGTTTGTGCAAAGGGAAAAGTTCTGGACGGCCGAGAACGAGTGATGAAAATGTAGCACGCATCCAGCAAGCATTTGTTCGCAGCCCAGGAAAATCGACTCGCAGAGCTAGCAGAGAGCTGCAAATTCCTCAATCAACTGTATGGAGAGTCCTACGAAAAAGGTTAGTTATGAAACGTCAACTACCCGAGGCGATGGATCGGCCGCCAGGCAGCCCGTGACAGAGCACTTCATCAGTGGCCTCCAAGAAGCCCTGATCTTACCCCCTGCGATTTTTTCTTATGGGGGTATGCTAAGGATATGGTGTTTCAGCCACCTCTCCCAGCCACCATTGATGATTTGAAACGAGAAATAACAGCAGCTATCCAAACTGTTACGCCTGATATGCTACAGAGAGTGTGGAACGAGTTGGAGTATCGGGTTGATATTGCTCGTGTGTCTGGAGGGGGCCATATTGAACATCTCTGAACTTGTTTTTGAGTGAAAAAAAAACCTTTTTAAATACTCTTTGTAATGATATATAACAGAAGGTTATATTATGTTTCTTTCATTAAATACACATTTTTAAAGTTGTGGTATTCTTTTTGAATCACCCTGTATTTACCGCCATTGTCGCAAGTAACATAATGCTCATACTCGACAGGAGCACACGTGTTGTGCATACGCGCCGCTACCAGTCTGTACCCTAAAACATTATTGCCACTACTCCCCCCCCACCCCACCCCCCACCCCACGGACCTTGCCGTTGTTGGGGAGGCTTGCGTGCCTCAACGATACAGATAGCCGTACCGTAGTTGCAACCACAACGGAGGGGTATCTGTTGAGAGGCCAGACAAACGTGTGGTTCCTGGAGAGGGGCAGCAGCCTTTTCAGTAGTTGCAGGGGCAACAGTCTGGATGATTGACTGATCTGGCCTTGTAACACTAACCAAAACGGCCTTGCTGTGCTGGTACTGCGAACGGCTGAAAGCAAGGGGAAACTACAGCCGTAATTTTTCCTGAGGACATGCAGCTTTACTGTATGGTTAAATTATGATATCGTCCACCTGGGTAAAACATTCCGGAGGTAAAATAGTCCCCCATTCGGATCTCCGGACGGGGACTACACAGGAGGACGTTGTTATCAGGAGAAAGAAAACCGGCGTTCTACGGGTCGGAGCGTGGAATGACAGATCCGTTAATCGGGCAGGTGGGTTAGAAAATTTAAAAAGGGAAATGGATAGGTTAAAGTTAGATATAGTGGGAATTAGTGAAGTTTGGTGGCAGGAGGAACAAGACTTTTGGTCAGGTGAATACAGTACAAAATCAAATAGGGGTAATGCAGGAGTTGGTTTAATAATGAATAAGAAAATAGGAGTACGGGTAAGCTACTACAAACAGCATAGTGAACGCATTATTGTGGCCAAGATAGACACGACGCCCACGCCTACCACAGTAGTACAAGTTTATATGCCAACTAGCTCTGCTGATGAAGAAATTGATGAAATGTATGGTGAGATAAAAGAAATTATTCAGATAGTGAAGGGAGACGAAAATTTAATAGTCATGAGAGACTGGAACTCGATAAGAGGAAACCGCCTGGTTGAATTTTGCACAGAGCATAAATTAATCATAGTTAACACTTGGTTCAAGAATCATAAAAGGATCTTGTACACATGAAAGAAGCCTGGAGATCCTGGAAGGTCTCAGATAGATTATATAATGGTAAGACAGTGATTCAGGTGCCAGGTTTCAAATTGTATGACATTTCCAGGCGCAGATTTGGACTCTGACCACAATCTATTGGTTATGAACTGTAGATTAAAACTGAAGAAACTGCAAAAAGGTGGGAATTTGAGGAGATGGGACCTGGATATATTGAAAGAACCAGAGGTTGTAGAGAGCTTCAGGGAGAGCATTAGGGAACGATTGACAAGAATGGGGGAAAGAAATACAGTAGAAGAAGAATGTGTAGATTTGAAAGAAGAAATACTGACGATAGCAAAGGATCAAGTAGGTAAAAAGACGAGGCTAATAAAAATCCTTGGGTAACAGAAGAGATACTGAATTTAATTGATGAAACGAGAAAATATAAAAATGCAGTAAATGAAGCAGGCAAAAAGGAACACAAGCGTCTCAAAAATGAGATCGGCAGGAAGGGCAAAATGGCTAAGGTAGAGGACAAATGTAAGGATGTAGAGGCGCATATCACCAGGGGTAAGATAGATACTGCCTACAGGAACATTAAAGAGACTTTTGGAGGAAAGGGAACCACTTGCAAGAATACCAAGAGCTCAGATGGAAACCCAGTTCTAAGCAAAGAAGGGAAAGCAGAAAGGTGGAAGGAGTATATAGAGGGTCTATACAAGGGTGACGTTCTTGAGAACAATATTATAGAAATGGAAGAGAATGTACATGAAGATGAAATAGGCGATATGATACTGCGTGAAGAGTTTGACAGCGCACTGAAAGAGCTAAGTCGAAACAAGGCCCCGGGAGCAGACAACATTCCATTAGAACTACTGATAGCCTTGGAAGAGCCAGGCCTAACAAAACTCTGCCATCTGGTGACCAAGATGTATGTGACAGGCGAAATACCCTCAGACTTCAAGAAGAATATAATAATTCCAATCGCAAAGCAAGCAGGTTTTGACAGATGTGAAAATTACCGATCATTTTAATAAGTCACAGCTGCAAAATACTAACGCGGATTCTTTACAGACGAATGGAAAAACTGGCAGAAGCCGACCTCGGGGAAGATCAGTCTGGATTCCGTAGAAATGTTGGAACATGTGAGGAAATACTGATCTTATGACTTATCTTAGAAGAAAGATTAAGGAAAGGCAAACCTACGTTTCTAGCATTTGTAGACTTAGAGAAAGATTTTGACAATGTTGACTGGTATACTCTCTTTCAAATTCTGAAGGTGGCAGGGGTAAAATACAGGGAGCGAAAGGCTATCTACAATTTGTACAGAAACCAGATGGCAGTTATAAGAGTCGAGGGGCATGAAAGGGAAGCAGTGGTTGGGAAGAGAGTGAGACAGGGTTGTAGCCTATCCCCGATGTTATTCAATCTGTATATTGAGCAAGCAGCAAAGGAAACAAAAACTAAATTCGGAGTAGGAATTAAAGTCCATGGAGAAGAAATAAAATCTTTGAGGGTCGCCGATGATATTGTAATTCTGTGAGAAACAGCAAAGGACCTGGAAGAGCAGCTGAACGGAATGGACAGTGTCTTGAAACGAGGATATAAGATGAACATCAACAAAAGCAAAACGAGGATAATCGAACGTAGTCGAATTAAATCGGGTGATGCTGCGGGAATTAGACACTTAGGAAATGAGACACTTAAAGTAGTAAATGAGTTTTGCTATTTGGGGAGCAGAATAACTGATGAATGTCGAAGTAGAGAGGATATAAAATGTAGACTGGCAATGGCAAGGAAATCGTTTCTGAAGAAGAGAAATTTGTTAACATCGAGTATAAATGTAAGTGTCGGGAAGTCATTTCTGAAAGTATTTGTATGGAGTGTACCCATGTATGGAAGTGAAACATGGACGATAAATAGTTTGGACAAGAAGAGAATAGAAGCTTTCGAAATGTGGTGCTACAGAAGAATGCTGAAGATTAGATGGGTAGATCACATAACCAATGAGGAGGTATTGAATAGAATTGGAGAGAAGAGAAATTTGTGGCGTAACTTGACTAGAGGGAGGATCGCTTTGTAGGACATATTCTGAGGCATCAAGGGATAACCAATTTAGTATTCTAGGGCAGCGTGGGGGGTAAAAATGGTAGATAGAGACCAAGAGATGAATAGACTAAACAGATTCAGAAGGATGTCGGTTGCAGTAAGTACTGGGAAAATGAAGAAGCTTGCACAGGATAGAGTAGCATGGAGAGCTGCATCAAACCAGTCTCTGGACTGAAGACTACAATAACGACAACTGCTGTGGACATCTGCCTTACTCCTTGCTGCACGAGTCTATGCAGTACCGCAGAGTCCACCATTTCAGCAAGATAATATGTATCGCACAATAACGACAACTTTATTGAATTACTGAAGTAAAGTCCTCAGGCGTTCGCCCGCTGTCAGTGCTGCTTCAATACATTATTTAGGCTTACAACAATACCCATAAACGGTCGCTGCACTGTAAAATGTTTGTATAGCGTGTAATCGAGGTGGAATTTGCTACTATCCAGCCACATCCACGCTGGCTGGCACACTGATTCGATCTGGGTCTGGCATGCGTCCCCAAATTCCAGAAGCGACGTGCTAGGGCACAGTTTCATCAAAGCGTATTATGTAGAAACAATACATTGTTGGATTGGAACATGAGACCGGGGTGTCGAATCGAAAAAATATGGAATGTCTGGAGAAATTTGAGTCAAACTTGGTACACGTGTCACTGTTTGGAAAGAAATAACTGTGGGAGATTTTGCACTCCAGATAGAGATTTGAACAGGTACAATATCCAGAGAAATACCCGCTTATCATTTATTTCGTGATGTGTGATGTAATGAACGTATCAGCGTTTCTCTTATATTTACAAACAAATAGCCCATTAAGTATATAATGTTAAAATGATTTAACTTCCCTTGTGGTGATTTAACATGAATTTTATCAATAAACCAGCCGGACGGTCACCCATTGAAGTGCTAGGCAAGCCCAATAGCGCCTATCTTCTTGACATGACGGGAAGCCCACTGCTGCAACGCCGTTGGCGACTGCCGATTAATACTGCATAAAATCTGTGGTCAATACTATTGGTGGGTCATCATCGCTGGACGCTGGACAGATAGCGGAGATCGCAGGTATGAGAGATGGAATATTTATCAAAATATTACCGTCACGCAGCAGATGGGACTTCCTGGACGCTGATCCTATTCCTCGCACACTGTGGCAGCGTACTTGCTTTCTTGACAGTAGGAAGTCACTGAAGCTGCAAGCCTGTAGCCGTCTTCACTATAAAAATTACATACGTTCTTCGAAATTTAAACCGCTTCGCGGACTTTCCTTCTATAAATGAAGCTTCCCTTGGCTAGCACACGTCCGTTGCTGAAATCGGTATCTTGCCCACAGCTCTCCCGATGTTCCTCTGCCACGGATTTCGCAATTTTTTTTTTAACTTCGTGTTGCGTTCTTGCTGATTAACAGGTTCCTTGCCTGTTCTTCTTGCTGAGCCTAGCTTCACTTTGCCACAGCCACCACGTCGCTTCGTAGACACCCGTAGTGTCGAGATAATCTGGCGCGTCCTAAGAAACACTTTTATTTTGTTCTTACAAAAGAATGTGATCTTTGCACTTTAGTCTAGTATCCATTGACTGGTAAAATTACACGTTTATCATAGGGGGCAGAAGCAAAGATTCGTGTGAAGTTATTCTAGGAGCGCTCTCAACAAACAACCTTGAGCAATTGGTTAGAAAACCAACTCGAGATGGGAACATATTAGATATCTTGGCGACAAACAGACCTGATCTTTTTGAGGAACTTAATCTAGAAGAAGGTATTAGCGACCATAATGTCGTTGTGGCTTCTATGTCAGTGGAAGTTGCAAAAAAACCAAAGAAACAGCGTAGAGTTTTCTTGTTTGTGAAAGCAAATAAAAGTGTCATTAATGAATATCTTCATAGTCCGCTCCAAGCATTCATCGCGGGACACAAAGATATTGAGCATCTTTGGTCAGAATTTAAAGGTATTGTCCACCAAGTGCTAGAGAAGTATGTGCCTAGCAAAGGTATAGGGGAGGGAAAGAATCCACCTTGGTACAACAAACATATTAGGAAGTTCCTGAGAAAGCAGAGAATTTTGCACAGTCGTTTTAAACGTAGTCACTGCCCAGCTGACAAACAGAAATTATGTGAAATGAAAGCAGCTGTCAGAAGGACAATGAGAGATTCTTTTAAAGAATTTGAAAGTAATATTTTATCTGCAGATTCTAAAAAAAAACCAAAAATTTTTGGTTGTACGTAAAAACTATGAACGCTACAAATAATTCAATGCCTTCTCTTGCTGACAGTACGGGTAATGTAACTGATGATGATAAACAGAAGGCTGAAATTCTAAACCTAGCTTTCAAAAACTCGTTTACGATAGAGGACTGCAGCACCATTCTCCCTTTCAACTATCGAACAAACGAAAGGATGGCTGACATAGTGTTTAGTGTATCTGGGATTGTAAAATTGTTAAGATCCTTAGACGCCAGGAAGGCATCTGGCCCAGACGGTATCCCCGTAAGATTTTATGTTGACTATGCTACAAATATAGCACCATTCTTATCCATCATCTACCAGAGATGATTGGAACAGCGGGAAGTTCCGCGGGACTGTAAGAAGGCCCAGGTCGTAGCAGTCTATGAAAAGGGTAGAAAATCGGAAGCACATAATTACCGGCCAATTTCACTGACATATATTTGTTGTAGAATCATGGAACATATTTTGTGTTCAGACATAATGACCTTTCTAGACTCTGAGAAGCTCATCTGCAGAAACCAGCACGGTTTTAGGAAACAGTGGTCATGCGAGACACAGATGGCTCTCTTTGTGCATGATATACAACAGGCTCTAGATACCGGCTCCCAGGTTGATGCCATATTTCTCGACTTTCGAAAGGCGTTCGACTCTGTTCCACACTGTCGCTTGCTACAAAAAGTGCGCGCTTACATTCTATCCGATGATATATGCGGTTGGATAGAAAGTTTTCTAACAGACAGGGAGCAGTATGTCGTCTTGAACGGGGTGACTTCAACAGTAACAAGCGTAACTTCAGGTGCGCCCCAGGGCAGCATAATAGGTCCTCTGCTTTTTACGATCTACATAAACGATCTGGTTAATGGTATTGACAGCGGCCTGAGCCTGTTTTCCGATGATGCTGTAGTCTACAGAAAGTAGTATCACACGATAGATGTGAACAAATCAATGAAGATTTGCAGAAAATAAATGTGTGATGTAACGACTGGCAATTATCTCTCAATATTAGTAAGTGTAACCTACTGCGAATAACAAGGCAAAAATCCCCATTAATGTACGAGTACAAAATAAATGCCCAGTCTTTGGAAGCAGTAACGTCCGTCAAGTATCTGGGTGTGACTATTCGAAATGATCTCTAGTGGAATGATCATATTACACAAGTAACGGGTAAGGCGAACTCTAGATTGTTGTTTATTGGTAGAATCCTGAAGCGATGCAGTCCTTCAACAAAGGAAACAGCTTACAATACGTTAGTTCGTCCAGTGTTGGAGTATTCAAATTCAAATGGCTCCGAGCACTATGGGACTTAACTTCTGAGGTCATCAGTCCCCTAGAACTTAGAACTACTTAAACCTAACTAACCTAAGGACATCACACACATCCGTACCCGAGACAGGATTCGAACCTGCGACCGTAGCAGTCGCGCGATTCCAGACTGGAGCGCCTAAAACCGCTTGGCTGTTGGAGTATTGTTTGTCTGTATGGGACGCTTACCAGTTGGGTCTGATTCAAGAGATTGAAAGAAGAGCAGAAAGATTCGTGACTGGTACATTTAGCCATCGCGAGAGCTTTACAAATCTGATAGAAAGTTTGAAGTGGGACACACTTGCAGATAGACAGCGCGCTAAACAGAAGGGACTGCTCACTAAATTCCGAAATCCGATCTTCATCGAGGATGTAGAGCATATATTATTATCACCAACTTTCAAACTGCGCAAGGGTTTGCCCTCCGCCACACACCGGTTGGTGGCTAGCGGAGTATATAAGTAGATGTAGATATAAATTTTTCTGAATAATTCTGTCAGTTCCTTGTGCTTCTTATTAGCATAATTAATAATTATTGAGTATATACTGTAGTAACAAAATCATGGGATAGCAATATGTACACATACAGACGGAAGCAGAATAGCGTACATAAGGTATAAAAGTACAATGCATTGGTAGAGCTGTCATTTGTGGTCAGATGATTCATGTGAAAATATGATCATGGCTGCACAGTGGAAATTAACAGACTTTGAACGCGGAATGGTAGTTCGAGCTAGACTCTAAGCACATTCGAAATCGGAAATCGTTGGGAATTCAAATTTCCGCGATCCACCGTGTGAAGAGTGTGCCTAGAATACCAAAGTTCAGGCATTACTTCTCACCACGGACAACCCAGTGGCCGACGGGCTTTACTTAACGACCGAGAGCAGCAGCGTTTCCGTAGAGTTGTCAGTGCTAACACACAAGCAACACTGCGTGAAATAACAGCAGAAATCAATGTAGGACGTACGACGAAATCCGTGAGGACTTTGCGGCGAAATTTAGCGTTGATGGGCTGCGGCAGCAGACGACTGGTGGGAGTGCCTTAACCAACAGCACGGGATCGCCCACTGCACCTCTCCTGGGCTTGTGACCATGTTGGTTGGACCCTAGACGACACCCGGGTTCGATTCCCGGCGGGGTCAGGGATTTTCTCTGCCTCGTGATGACTGAGTGTTGTGTGCTGTCCTTAGGTTAGTTAGGTTTAAGTAGTTCTAAGTTCTAGTGGACTATTGACCATAGATGTTAAGTCCCATAGTGCTCAGAGCCTAGACGACAGGAAAACCATGGTCTGGTCAGATGAGACCCGATGTCAGTTGGTAAGGGCTGATGGTAAGGTTCCAGTGTTCCAGTGTGGCTTAGACCCCATGACGCCATGGACCTAAGTTGTAAACAAGGCACTGTGTACGCTGGTCGTGCCTCCATAGTGTTTACATCGGATGGACTGGATGCTCTGTTCTAATTAAACCGATTATTGACTGTAAATGATTATTTTCGGCTTCTTGGGGATCATTCGCAGCCATTCAAGTTCAGCCGGCCGAAGTGGCCGTGCGGTTAAAGGCGCTGCAGTCTGGAACCGCAAGACCGCTACGGTCGCAGGTTCGAATCCTGCCTCGGGCATGGATGTTTGTGATGTCCGTAGGTTAGTTAGGTTTAAGTAGTTCTAAGTTCTAGGGGACTAATGACCTCAGCAGTTGAGTCCCATAGTGCTCAGAGCCATTTGAACCATTCAAGTTCCCAAACAACGATGTAATTTTTATGGATGACAACGCGCCATGTCAGCGGTCCACAGTTGTTCGCGACTGGTTTGAAGAACATTCTGGACAATGCGAGTGAATGATGTATCCTCCCAGATCGCCCTACATGAATCCCATCGAACGTTTGGGGGATATAATCAAGAGATCATTTCGTGCACAAAATCCAGCACTTTCGCAATTATGGACGACTATAGAGGCAGCATGGCTCAATATTTCTACAGGGAACTTGCAACGACTTTTTGAGTCCATACCACGTCGAGCTGCTGCACTACACAGAGCAAAAGGAGGTCCGACACGACATCAGGAGGTATCCAGAACTTTTATCGCCTCAACGTAAAGACCAGCTGTTACTGGATACACTGTTTTTTTCTTATGACTTGAAGATGTTTCAGTACTTTTCTGCCATCGCCAATGGGTTTTATTTATTAAAATCTGTAAAATGTGACAATTTTAAAGTCATAACTAATATACGATAATCAAGCCTAAAAACAATGTTTTTCTTGTTGATATAGTCTAAATTTTAAAGTATAGTGTTATGAAGTACTCTTCATATATTATCAGGTACTGGTAGCGTGTCATCTGGAACTAACTGAGGTTAATGTGAATTTAGTTGGCGAGTTAACACATTACTTACATCTAAACGTAATTTTGTTCTGAAACATTATTTGTGCCTATATTTTCTATTATTTACGTTTAGCTTTTGCAAATTCTTTTTCATTTGCGTTCCTGTGAGTTATTGACAGACACATCCAAATACTATACATACATATTTTGTCGAACTTCTTTTATAAATAACACTTTTCACGTTGCCAAAACACGGTGAAATTATTGTCAGTGGTCATTCTCTCACTTTCTCTCTCTCTCTCTCTCTCTCTCTCTCTCTCTCTCTCTGCGTGTGCGTGTGCGTGTGCGTGTGCGCTTTTTGGCCGTTTGTGTCGTCTTTCCCGTAAAGTTACTTCAATGTATCAAACAGTGTACCCCTGCATAGCGTAGTATAGTCGTTTATAATCTGCTTCCCTTCCGCTAATACATTTTCTTTGTGCATGTCTGACTTCTACTGTCAGCTTACGGTACAGGCTGTTCAAAATGGTTCAAATGGCTCTGAGCACTATGGGTCTTAACAGCTGTGGTCATCAGTCCCCTAGAACTTAGAACTACTTAAACCTAACTAACCTAAGGACATCACACACATCCATGCCCGAGGCAGGATTCGAACCTGCGATCGTAGCAGTCGCGCGGTTCCGGACTTCGCGCCTAGAACCGCGAGACCACCGCGGCCGGCGGTACAGGCTGTGACGGGGCTGTTATCTGTTCCTATTTCAGTTGGGTTATGGGCTCTGAGATGATCTGAATATGTTGCTTTCAGGTGCCTAAATGTTTGTCCTATGTATAGCGACTGACAGATGTTGCGTGTAATTTCATACAAGCCTTGTAAGTAGGCTGTTTAGGATTTTATGTTTGTAACGCCACGTAGCACTGTATATGAAAATCACTGACTGTGCTGTGTGAAGTCTGTGGCTGGTTTGCATTGTTGGAATATTTTCTATTGTAGTGTTGGGCAGTTGGATGTGAACAGCGCGTAGCGTTGCGCAGTTGGAGGTGAGCCGCCAGCAGTGTTGGATGTGCGGAGAGAGATGGCAGAATTTTGAGAGCGGATGATCTGGACTTGTGTCCATCAGAAAGAGTAAATTTGTAATATTGGATATCATGAACTGATATATATATATATATATATATATATATATATATATATATATATATATATATATATATGATGACTTTTGAAAACTATTAAGGTAAATACATTGTTTGTTCTCTATCAAAATCTGTCATTTGCTAACTATGCCTATCAGTAATTAGTGACTTCAGTAGTTAGAATCTTTTATTTAGCTGGCAGTATTGGTGCTCGCTGTATTGCAGTAGTTCGAGTAACGAAGATTTTTGTGAGGAATGTGATTCATGAAAGGTATAGGTTATTGTTAGCCAGGGCCATTCCTTTGTAGAGATTATTGAAAGTCAGATTGCGTTGCGCTAAAAAAAATATTGTGCGTCAGTTTAGTGATGATCAGAATAAGTAAAGAGAGTAATGTCTGAGTACGTTCAGTTTTGCTCAGCTGTTTGAAAATCAAATAACGTAAGAGGTTATCAACACAGTAATTCATTAATTTTTCTAAGGGGACGTTTCAGCCTGATCTGCTGAATTTACCTATGAGTGTTTCCCATGACCTCGACTTTTTGTATGTTGTCTTGTGTGTCCTTTATCCTATTTAAAGTCCTTGTTCTTTAAAATGTTGCTTATTCTGTGAATTATTTTATTATTTTAAGTGCATATGTGCCTCTTTGTTCTGCATGTGGGCTGCTGCTCGGTTGTGGTCTTGATTCTGGTCACTTTCTGTGTGTTCTGGTCTTCTTCGTTGTTGTGCGTTATGTTTTCTGCAGGTGGCCAATTCATTCCTTTTCCGTTTACATATTTGTTGGTTTAGTCTCCATCATATGGGTATCTCAATCATTTTCTATTGCAGTTTGTTTTACTGTATTTAGCTTGTGTGAGTACTATAGGACAGATAGCTTATTGCCGTTCTGTTTAATCTGTGGAGCATGAATCTGAAGCTTGCTTCTTGTGTGCCAATGGGCGGTTTCACTTTATTGTGAATGGTAGTGCCTGTGCTTGTTGGTTTCCTGAATATTGTGAAGTCATGAGTGTTGTCCATTCTTTGTATGACGAGATCCAGAATATTCAGTGTTTTGTCTGTTTCAGCTTCTAATGTGAAGTTAATTTTTGGGTGTAAATTGTTTATTTCATTGGGCAGCTCGTTTTAAGCGTGCATGTGCTTCGTCCATCAGGCATCTTATGTCATCGACATAAACATTCTAGTATATATATTTGTACCTCGTTTTGTTTTGTTATTTCTCTGTACATCTTGTTCTCTAAGTTGTTCATGTGTTGGTTAAGAGGCCATTAATCGGTCATCCTATTCGCTGCCCTTCATACTGGGAATAAACTTCTTTAGCCCTGAGTATGATTGCAAGTGTGTGGTGTGTGTCTGCTGTATTGGATTGCCATTTTAATTACTGATAAAAATGGATTGAAAAACCGTCAAAGCCGTAGGGCTTCAATATCTCAATCATTGAAGTACTCGACTGAACTTTCTGATGTTGAGAAATTAGAAGCAGCGATCTGTTTAAGTTGAGAAAAAGCTTTCTATAGCAAAGATGACATAAATTCTTCCTTATTTTTGACAACCCGTTTCGACAGATATAACTGACATTCTCCGGCTCGCAAAACCGTTTTTTTTGTCACAATGGTGAATGAAATGCAGTACATCACACATAGGTTAGTCAGAAATAAAACTTATATAATTGAAAATCATCTGCACACGGTCATATCCGTGTGCGTATCGTTCACAGGTGACTGTTAAGTCTTGCAAATTACGAGTGCAGTATACAGTAAAACACACATCTGTTTAAGTTAGCGTGACATGTTCCATAGACTGATGTTCATCAATTTTTAAGACTTAACAGTCGTATGTGAGCGCTACGTATACGGGCATGGCCATGCGATCGAAGTGCTTTTTAATTGTGTTTTATTTCTGACAATCCTTTGTATGATGTGCAACATTTGATCCAACTCACAATGAAAACGTTTTGTAACAAAAAATATTTGAAGACCGGAAGATGACAGTAGGTTGTCAAAATTAAAGAAGGATTAATGTAATGTTGATTATAGAAAGATTTTTACTTTGAAGTATTCAATTAAGTGCGAAATCAGTCAAGTAGCCCGTAGACTATTGCAAAGGGCTTATAACACAGTAACTCCAATTCTTCAGAAAATCTCCTGTTCATAACTGAACGCAAGAATGGTCCTTTACAGTGTTCAGCTAGCCAGGAAGACCATGAAGAAGATCCCAGTAGAGGGTTCGGAATATTGATTGTGTAATGAGGAAGTAAAGAGGAACATGTGCCCAACAACCTAGAAGATCCAGAATGGGATTTTCACGCTGCAGCTGATTGTGCGCTGATGTGAAACTTCCTGGCAGATTAAAACTGTGTGCCGGACCGAGACTCGAACTCGGGACTTTGCCTTTGTCGGGCAAGTGCTCTACCTAGTTTCAACCTAGAAGGTTTTACCTTCAGTATGTCACGCATGTTTTCAGGCGGTCCAGCATTCATCCACTCATTGCAACAAGTGGACATTTTGTTCGATGACGCAGGGAACGCACTGATACATACACAATAACACTACAAAGACGCACCTCGAACGAATTATCCGAATAGGACGGAAATCGGCGGGGTATGATGCATGTGTACAGACAAGCAAATGAATTCTGTTTCAGAGAAATTGGATGAGTCATTCAAAAGGGAAAGCTTCACACATTGAGTAAGTCAGATGCACTGGTCCGCCTCTGGCACTTAAGTAAGCACTTATTCGGTTTGGCATTGATTGATAGAGTTGTAGGATGTCATCTTCGGCCCGGAATCGCACTGACTGAAGTAGAATTGCCCTCAGTGGTGAGTCCCACTTCGAAATGAACCCCAATGACCAGCGAAGACGTATCTGAATACGACTTGGACGCTGGTGGGTGAGACGCCCTGCTAAACCCGGAGGACAAGGACAGGTTGTGGAAAGGGGTCAAAATAAGTGGCTGTCAGTTACACTCGAACATACAACCTTTTATTTGATGAAACATTATAAAGGCCAAGAAATAATAAAAAATACACACTTTTTCTTCTGGAACTTAATTAGCGGCAGAATGCGCCGTACAATCTCATGCCTTAAGGGCAAGACCACTTTAATTTAAAAACGGCTGAAAGCCAATAACTTAAAGCTCAACCAAAATCAGAAATTTAAAAGGCAAAGCCTTATCTGAAAACAGTTCCTTAATTAGGCTGAAGGCCCAAAGAATCTGACACTTTAAGAGCAAACAACTTAAATTCAAAATCGGCTGAAGGCCCAACACCTAAGACTCAATCACATTAATTTTAGAAATTCCAAAGTCTTATCTGAAAACAGTTCTTAAATTAGGCTGGAGGCCCAGATCATCAGACGCCTTAAGAACAAAACAACCTTAATCTAAAAATCGGCTAGAAGCCATACAAGTACAAACGACAAGAAAAAACAAGAAAAGGCAGTGTACCCAAGGGCGCTCAGAAGTTCTGAGGATCAGCCTGGAATTCAAACACTAACACTCGCTTCGGTGAGCAGGAAATCAGCCCAACCATTGTCGATCCGACGACAGCCCAAGCGACAGATTGTCAACGGACCCACTGACAAGCTAACCTACGCTTCACCCGACCAGCACACAACAGGGAGTTCAATGGAACAACGTAGAAGGTATTGGCGCCCACAACCAATTATACACTGAGTTGTCAAACTACACACTGTGTTGGACAGCGACAACATGATGAGGAAAATACACTGCCTGAATTTACGTCAACGGCCAAGGCAGGTAACTAGAGCGTTAACGGCCACAAGGCAGAAGATTCCGATGGTGCACTTCAATTCAAATAACCAAGTACAGTTAAACTGCACCGGAGGGTGGCTAAAATTTGCCAACTTGAAAACACACGGTGTTGCTCGCAGGAATATCTCGACAGCTGACAACGAACTCCAAGTCGTGACTTGCTGGTAGACTAAGTCAAAACTCAACTTTCATGTCCAGGATCGGAGCCAAGAACGTCGTAGCAATGGGAACAGCACCACACACTCCGACAACGCATAGAGGCCGCCAGTGGGCCCTGCCAAACTACGCACCACGGAGATTTCCTCACTGCTCCACACCAACCGACCAACAGCCCAGCCGGAAACTAGCAGCGCCAGGCCAAAGACAGTCGAAGGTGCGGATATCGATACACACCGCTGCTGCTGCCAGAGGATAACAGCATAATCGCGATAACCACGGGAGACTAAACGCAGAATACCAACCAAGGTTTAATCCAACGCATTACATGAGCCAGCCACGGCTCAGTGGGATACGAGCCTGATTATCGCTCACCACACAGCCTCACAGCCAGGTGTGATGGTCTGAGGTTCCATTTGTTTTCATAGCAGGACCCCTTACATCCTTACACCGCACTGATATGGTGACTATAATCTACGCCCCTTTGTGTTGCCCTTCAAGACAAGCTAGCCTGGGCTTACATTTTAGTAACATAACGTTGTCTACTTTTTGTCTTCGTGCTTGCCAAACACTGCCTTGGCCAGCAACGTCACCAAGTCTCTCCCAAATTCAGAACTTCTGGAGCATTATGGGCAGGGTCCTCCAACTAGCTCGGGATTTTGACAGTCTAATAAACAGAATTTGGCACGATATCACTCACGAGGGCATCCAACATCTGTATCAATCAATGCCAAGCTGAATAACTGCTTGGATAAGGGCCAGAGGTGGACCAACACGCTATTGACTTGCTCAGTTTGTATAGCTCTTTCTCTTGAATAAATCATCCAGTTTTTCCGAAACTGAAATTATTTGTTTGTTTGCATATGCATATCACATCTACCGATTGCCGTTTCATTCGGAAAATTCCTTCGTGGTGCGTCGTTTCTCTGTCTTAGGGTCTAGTGTATACAAACTGACAAAGTGAACGATAAAATTACGTTCCCTTGGACGACACCCGCTCGCTTTCGAGGTACTGGCTTTGATGTATCGCAGAGGCACTAGGAGCGTTATTTATTAGATTTGAGAGCCGTGCACGATGGCACCCGGTACTATGGGACCAGTTTTCGAGAGCGCGCTATGCATCACTCGGTTCGGACGGGGTCGGCGCGGGGGAGCAGTGACGCAGAACAATAAGAACGTAATTAACGGTGGCGCTCGTGTGTTTGCTTAGGCCGAAAATAACACCGGCGATTTGGCGCGGCGGGTAATTCGCGCTGAACGTTTTTTGCACAGCGATTACATTTAAGCCCGCGGCATTCGGACGGCGCAGGAATGCGGCTAGCAGCGGTGGGGGGGGGGGGGGGGTGGAGGAGAAGAATTACGGGAGGCGCCGGATGCACGGGTACCAGAAGCCGCGCCAGCCCCACACACGGGACAGACGGACAGATGCGCCGGCGGAGGACCTCTCGGCACGCGAGTAAATCCGGACCCGCTCCGTGAAAGAAAAGTGCATAAAAATACGCGAGAAATTCTTGGCCTGCGGACAATGCGTCAGGGCGACAATTGCAACATATTTCTCTTTTGCTTTTGTCCCGCTGTCAGGTCTAAATCCTGGGAGGGGATGAATGTCGGTCAGTAGGCCAAGGAAAGCCTGCCGCGAGCCAAGTCGGCTCCTCTTCAGCGCCTCTGAAGTCCGCACGGCATCGTAAATCAGCCGCTTAGCTGACGACAGCCGGTGAGCACCTGGTTGCAGCTGCGGCTGCTACGGAGACCATCACTGTCGTGGCGCCTGGGAAACTGAAACACCGCAACGGAGAGTTCATGGACAGCAGCGAGGCCGTCTAAGGATACTGCGGCATTTCTGTATCATTCCTAATTACGAGGGGCGTCCGATAAGTACTGCAACACATTTCTTTTCTCGGTCAATTTCGGCTGAAAAGTATGTTATTTGTTCTGCGACATTGTGGAATAGTCCCACTTCAGCCCCTATACTTTAATGAAGTTTCGATAGGGGGCGGGCTAACGGAGCTGCTTTCCATGCAGTGAGCTGTCATTTAGTTTTGGCGGAAAACCAGAGCATCGCAGATACTCAAAGGCGCTTGAAGAATGACATGGCAGTGAACATAAGCACAGTGAGTTGTTGTGTACGGTGTCTGCAACGTGTCCGATCTCTCTCGCACCGGGTAGCAGCACACAGCTACACTACTGGCCATTAAAATTGCTACACCAAGAGGAAATGCAGATGATAAACGGGTGTTCATTGGACAAATATATTTTACTAGAACTGACATGTGATTACATTTTCACGCAATTTGAGTGCATAGATCCTGAGAAATGAGTGCCCAGAGTAACCACCTCCGGCCGTAATAACGGTCTTGATACGCCTGGGCATTGAGTCAAACAGAGCTTGGATGGCGTGTACAGGTACAGCTGCCCATGCAGCTTCAACACGATGCCACAGTTCATCAAGAGTAGTGATTGGCGTATTGTGACGAGCGAGTTGTTCGGCCACCATTGACCAGACGTTTTCAATTGGTGAGAGATCTGGAGGCCACGGCAGCAGTCGAACATTTTCTGTATCCAGAAAGGCCCGTACAGGACCTACAACATGCGGTCGTGCATTATCCTACTGAAATGTAGGGATTCGCAGGGATCGAACGAAGGGTGGAGCCACGGGTCGTAACACATCTGAAATGTAATGTCCACTGCTCAAAGTGCCGTCAATGCGAACAAGAGGTGACCGAGACGTGTAACCAATGGCACCCCATACCATCACGCCGGGTGGTGCGCCAGTATGGCGATGACGAATACATACTTCCAATGTGCGTTTACCGCGATGTCGCCAAACACGGATGCGACATTCATGATGCTGTAAACAGAACCTGGATTCATCCGAAAAAATGACGTTTTGCCATTCGTGCACCCAGGTTCGTCGTTGAGTACACCATCGTAGGCGCTCCTGTCTGTGATGCAGCTCCTGAACCCACCGATTCCATATTCTGCTAACAGTCATTGGATCTCGACCAACGCGAGCAGCAATGTCGCGATACGATAAACCGCAACATCGATAGGCTACAATCAGACCGTTATCAAAGTCGGAAACGTGATGGTACCCATTTCTCCTCCTTACACGAGGTATCACAACAACGTTTCACCATGCAACGCCGGTCAACTGCAGTTTGTGTATGAGAAATCGGTTGGAAACTTTCCTCATGTCAGCACGTTGTAGGTGTCGCCACCGGCGCCAACCTTGTATGAATGCTCTGAAAAGCTAATCATTTGCATATCACAGCATCTTCTTCCTGTCGGTTAAATTTCGCGTCTGTAGCACGTCATCTTCGTGGTGTGGCAATTTTAATGGCCAGTAGTGTTGAAACGTCCCCCTTAGAAAAATTATTGAATTACTATGCTGATAAATCTCTTACATTATTTGATTTTCAGACAGCTGAGCAAAACTGAACGTACTCAGACATTTCGCTGTTTACCTATTCTGATCAACACTAAACTGACACAAATATTTTTTAGCGCAACGCAATCTGACTTTCAATAATCCCTACAAAAGAATGGCCCTGACTAACATTAACCTATACGTTTCACAAATCACTTACCTCACAAAAATCTTTGTTACTCGAACTACTGCAATACAGCGAGCGCCAGTACTGCCAGCTAAATAAAAGATTCAAACTACTGAAGGCACTAACTACTGATAGGCACAGTTAGCAAATGAAAGATTTTGATAGAGAACAAACAATGTATTTACCTTAAGACCTTAAGGGGCTCCGGAACGCCCTATACTTACAATGTTAAAATAACGCTTATAAATTACATCTTTCCTCACAAAGTATTTGAGGTAGGAAGTTCAACTTCTTACAGATTATTTATTGGAATATGGGCTGCAACTTAACACAGGGATTTTACAAAATTTTAGTTCAGTTATTAAAGATGATTTTTTTCAATCGTAATGAAAATTCACAACATTTTTTTGCAATTTTTTATTTATATATTCAAAAATATACAGTTTTTTGGAAAAAGGCTGTGTTAAATTATGCAGAAGGTACTGTGTAACATTTACTGAAAGTTTGAAACAAATATGTTTGGAAGATCCTTAGAAAACATATAATTAGTATGAGAAAATAAAAGTTTTGGGAATCGATAGACAAAGATTGGATTAACTTTTTAGTGCATTCCAGGTCCATAGGATGGATTATCTTCATCCTCTGCAAACTCCTCCTGCAGCTTCCACTTGTTCCTCCTCCTGTTTACTCTTGCTTGTATTTCTAGACTCTTTACAGCCCTGTCTGCAGCCCGAAGGCGTTCCTTGTCTAAAGCAAGCATCGCTCGTACCATGTTAGAACCTATCTTCATTCCCATATTTCTAAATACCTTGCACCTTACAATGTTGCCATCATTGAAAGTCGCAACAGCATCATACACACCAAAGTGAAGTGTTTCTATTCTAACAAATACAGTCTTGGGGATTCTCGATCATATAACACTATTTACAGTTTCATTGGGGTTTTGAGTTTTTCCGTGAATACACTTTTTCAACAGTTCAGGTGCTGCTAAGTCTCTGAAAATAGGTTTTATCACCTCCATTATTGCATGAGGCAGACTATGCTTATGAGTGTACACTTCACCAGTTAGCAATCCTTTGTTATATTTACACCAACTGTTTTCTTCTTTGGAACACAAGCTATGTTGGGGATTTTCATCGGTTGAAGAAGTATGAAAAAAAGAGCCCAAACAGCCTTCTTCATTTCGTCGACACTTTGTGTATTTTGCCTAATAGCCATTCCATAATAGTTCTGTATTTTGTCAATTACACTGTCAGTTAACCTTCCCTTCCCATCCAACCCTTTACCATCACTGAGTTTTTGTTTTTTGTACGAAGCTTTCAGTCGCCGAAGTCTTGTTCCCATTCGCTTCTGTACGTGTCAAATACACTCAAATTTCTGCACTACAACATCATCACCATAGGGCTTCAGTCCTTGAACATGTTTGAAACTTTTAGAATCACCGTCACCAAGGTAATTAACATATCGCACTTTATCACACGCCTCAGAACGCTGGAATATACTGGCAACACCAGCCACTTCCATTCCTCCACTACTGCCACTATAGTTAGCTTTGCAATTATTTTCATGTGTACCTTTACATTTTTGTGGACATCTACAATACTTTGATATTACTGCTACATCTAAAACTTTCCCTGTATACATACTGGTGGCAGATACTACACCATGAAGAGATGTGTGTCCCCGTTTATGCCAGGTACCATCGAACGCTGCAGTCAAATCTCTGTTACCATTATTTTCCATTACTGCCTCTTCCACAGCGTTCTTCATAGATTCTATACAGACATCTTCTACTTTAGATCCTATTAATTTATTATAGGTCGTAAACTTGGTTGGGGGATTTGGAAGATTCATGATGCCACCGAAAATTGCACCTGCAGTAGCACCCTTACCAACTGAACGCAAGGAATAAACAAATCTAATGTTGTGTTCGTAGATTTTGCTACCATTTTCTTCAGTTGCAGTTACTGCAACACTGTTCCAAAAGGTGGTCATGTATGAACACTTATCACATTTCAGTTGTATTTCACTAGCAAGTCCTACGTGCTTTATTATGGAGAGTTCCAGACCAACTTCACTACAATGAATACATCTTACACAGTTTGAAAAAATTCCGTTGAGAACCGACATATCAAATATTTCATTCACATCCGATTCGCCCATAAAACATTCATAGTTTTTGTTGTGTCTAGGCAAGACAGCCTAGACACAATGCGAGGAAGCCGAAAGTCACGCGTTTACTCACTCAGGCTAGAGATGGGTCTGAAACAGGATACGTAATGAATGCTATAAAGAAAAGTACGTAGCTTCTGGAATACTTAACTTTAATCCATCATTTGTATACATCGTTCTTGATGAGACATGTGAGACTCTGTAGATACATGCAATGTTACTAATGGCGCCTTGCTAGGTCGTAGCCATTGACTTAGCTGAAGGCTATTTTAACTATCTGCTATGCAAATGAGCGAGGCTTCGTCAGTGTAGTCGCTAGCAAAGTCGTCCGTACAACTGGGGCGAGTGCTAGTACGTCTCTCTCTAGACCTGCCGTGTGGTGGCTATCACTGAAAGTGGCGACACGCGGGTCCGACATGTACTAATGGACCGTGGCCGATTTAAAGCTACCACCTAGCAAGTGTGGTGTCTGGCGGTGACACCACAGTTTTCACTCATTGAACCAAGCTTCTTCTGTGAAGTATTTTCTTTCCCACTTTGACTGCTATGGGCAGGTGTACTTGAGAGGTTAGGTTCACTCACTTCGTTATCGTCTTTATTGTTTACAGTAATAACACATACCTTTGGCTTTGCAACATTTCTCCTTTTCTTAAAAGCCTTCAGAGGATTTCTAATAACTTTACTTTTACTCATTATTATACTTCAACAAAACAGAGACTCAAGAAACAGAATTAATTACGAATATTTTCGAGATAACGACAGAGTAAATAAACATGAAACAATCGACAATCACACCAGCGATATATATTGAACCATCACAGGTTAGCCACAACACATACTTTATCTCACATCACTAAAATGTACCTGATGAACACGGTCGTTAATAATAACACCATTTGACAGCAGTTTAACAGCGCCACAGTGGGTCACGCCCATGTAGAACGCATTTCAAAAAAAAATTTAAAAATTGTTGTAGTCTTCGGAATTGAATAAATTATATATCTATTAAAAGGTAATAGTCTGCAGATTCAGAAAACGCAAAAAAGTAAAAATTGAACTTTTCATGATTTTGAGCCTTTCCGGAGCCCCTTAATAGTATTCAAAAGTCATTTTATATATATATATATCAGTTCATGACATCCAATCTTACAAATTTACTGTCTCTGATGGACACACATCCAGATCATCGGCTCTCAAAATTCCGCCATCTCTCTCCCCACATCCACCACTGCTGGCGGCTCAACTCCAACTGCGCAACGCTACGCGCTGTTAACATCCAGCTGCCCAACATTACAATGGCAGACAACAATGCAAACTAGCCACAGACTGCACACAGCACAGCCAGTGATTTTCATACAGAGCGCTACGTGGCGTTACCAATAAGAGAACCTAAACAGCCTGCTTACAGTGTATGACTTCTGCAATCTTGGAACGTGCGGACACTGTCATGCCAGGTGATCGACGGATCACAATCAGACACCTCGCTGCTCTGCTGGACGTCTCTATTGAAAGCGCTGACACGCTCGGCCACCAGTTGGGGTATTCAAAGATGTGTGCTCGCTGGGTTTCTCAGCCCCTAACAGAAGCCCATGAAGAGCAACGAAGGACTACCCGCGAGAGATTGCTTGCGCTTTACGACGCTGATCGTGACAGTTTCTTGTTGAACATCGTCACAGGCGATGAAACATGGGTTCATCAATTCCAACCGGAAACAAAACGGCAATCCATGGATTGACACCACACCATCTCTCCTGCGGAGAAAAAGTTCAAGGTTGCACTCTCAGCCAGTCCAGTTATGGCGACGGTCTTCTGGGACTCTGAAGAAGGCTATTCTGTTTGATTTCCTCCCTCGTGGTGCTACTAACAACTCGGAAGTGTATTGTACTACCTGTGGGAAATTTAAGAAACGCCCTTCAGCGTGTTCGTCGACACAAAAGTGGAAACGGACATCACTTCCTAGACAACGCAAGGCCTCATACAAGTCTGTGCACCCGTACGAGCTCACAAAACTTCATTGGGCTGTTCTTCCTCATACCCTGCAGCCCGGATGTTGCACCTTCTGACTTCATCTGTTTGGCTCAATGAAGGATAGATTCCGCGGGAAGTAGTATGTGGATGACGGGGGAAGCTAAGACGTTGGCCCAGAAGACAGCCAGTGGAGTGGTATCACGTGGACATGAGGCTCTCCCAGTAAGCTGGCGTAACGCCGTCGCATTGAACTGAGATAATGTTGAAAAATAGAGTTTTGTGACCAAAAGACTGGGGAATAATACGGTGTACTGGAATCTTGAACAAAATCAGCATGCTTTCACGGAAAAAAGTGTTGCATGAGTTATTGAATGCCGCTCATACGTAAAAGAAGTCTTTATTAGCATAAGACGTCTACAGCGGTGATAATGTGATGATTTTACAGATTTTCAGGGTTGATGGAGAAGGGTGAATGTATCAGTTTTTGGTAATATACATTGTCTGAAAAAGAGCGAGACGATAGGTATAAGCAAAAATCTACTTGAGCTTAGCCTTAGCCTCGCGCAGCGCTCGAACTTAGGTCCCCCCCCCCCCCGCCCCCCCCTTGTCGAACCCTGAAACTTCCTGGCAGATTAAAACTGTGTGCCAGACCGAGACTCGAACTCGGGATCTTTGCCTTTCGCGGGCAAGTGCTCTACCGTCTGAGCTACTAAAGCACGACTCACGCCCCGTCCTCACAGCTTTGCTTCCGCCAGTACCCCGTCTCCTACCTTCCAAACTTTACAGAAGCTCTCCTGCGAACGTTGCAGAACTAGCACTCCCGGAAGAAAGGATATTGCGGAGACATGGCAGGAACCTTGCAGAACTAGCACTCCCGAAAGAAAGGATATTGCGGAGACATGGCAGGAGAGCTTCTGTAAAGTTGGGAAGGTAGGAGACGAGGTACTGGCGGAGGTAAAGCTGTGAGGACGAGGAGTGAGTCGTGCTTGGGTAGCTCAGATGGTAGAACACTTGCCCGCCAAAGGCAAAGATCCCGAGTTCGAGTCTGATCCTGTACACAGTTTTAATCTGCCAGGAAGTTTCATATCAGCGCACACTCCACTGCAGAGTGAAAATCTCATTTTTGTCGAACCCTGATCGTGACGTACAAAAATCTCGCTGAATACTCCCCTATACCCTCAGACAATTTCCGCCGTTGATGGACTATTAACAGTGCACGTAACCCGATGTCAGAGATACCGAAAATCCTATGTCTGCAGAGCCGTAATGATGATTACCATTCAGCAGTATAAGTTTCATGAGCTGCTACATTTAGTGTAGCTGCTCAAAATGTCGGCCCCGAGCGTCAGTGCTGGCATGGCATCGTAGCAAAGTGTTATGTCATACCAGTTCTAATATCCCATGTGTTGCTTGAACAGTGCCGCATGCAGTAAGCATTCTTCCAGGAGATCCTCTTCAGTCTCGATTGACGTATCGTACACAAGACTTTTCACATCGCCCCACAGGAAAGTATCAGGGGGATGAGATCGCATGAAGATGCCGGTCACGACACAGGGCCTCATCTGCATATCCACTTTTCAGGGTATGCTTGATCCAGGTGTTCAGGAACCCTCAGACCAATGTGAGGTGGAGTACTGCATCCGTTGTCTACCCTACTATCTCGGCAACAACAGTGCCAGTACTCGTACTCCCCTGTCAGAGGTACCAGAACAGTTTTCACATTACGCTCGATGGTTTCCGGACGAGGACCCTTACCTCAAATTGATACATTTACCGTTGTCCATCATTGCTGGAAGTTTTTAACATCATCACGGAATAGCCCTGTATACAGAGTGATTCAGTTGCCCCTAGCCGGCCGCTGTGGCATAGCGGTTCTAGGCCCCTCAGTCCGGAACTGCGCTGCTGCTACGGTCGCAGGTTCGAATCCTGCCTGGGGCATGGTTGTGTGTGATGTCCTTAAGCTAGTCAGGTTTAAGCAGTTCTAAGGTCTAGGGGACTGATGACCTCAGATGTTAAGTCCCAAAGTGTTTAGAGCCATTTGAACCATTTGAACCAAGTTGCCCCTACTGTTGAGTTTTATGAAACCCACAACGCCTTCAAGTGCCACGCGAAAAATTTTCATATTATCTCGCTCGCAAAGTGCAAACTGTTAGTCCTACAGAAACAATGAACAGGACCCTTCTGCAAGAAGTGTAATGTAGTTAAATTTTGTACTGATGTGCCTTTTCGCTAGAGATCGAAGTTTTCGAATTATTCAAGGAAAACGTACAAAAGTTACCTTCAAACACGTTTTTCTTGAAAACCTCGAAAACTGTGGCCTCCATCGAATACGTATCCCAGCACAAAATTTAACTACATTAAATTTCCCAGAAAAAAATCGTGTTCATTTTTTCTGCAGGACCAATAGTTTGTGCATGGCGAGGTAGAGAATATGACATCTTGCGCTTGGTATTTGAAGGCACTGTGGACCGCATAAAGCCAGTGGTAGAAGCAGCTTGTGACGGTACAAACCCCCGTTACTAGATGAATATTTCTAGTATGCAAGGATTGCTTTGTGGAGAGCGAGCGCGCTACGTGGTGCGTGATTCGCGGAAGCGCGTGGCGCGCCCGAGTGAGATTTGCAACGGTCGGTGGGACGCCTCCGTCGCAAGGTGGCCCGCAGCTTGGGGCATTGTTTGGTTTTTCGCGCATTGCGCGAAAACTATGTAACTTTCGGTGAAGAGCGATGTGGCAGTGGATTGTGGTCAGCAATATGCACCTTCTGAAAGATCGGTCTTTATTTCAAGTCACGAGACGTAAAAGTTATAGTAACCTCAAAATCGGTTAATATCATGAATACTGAAATATTAATAAAAATAGTAAATAACAACTTACTGGGATGAGCGAGCACTCATTAAAAACATATCGGATCGAGTGCCGTAGTCATATGTCAAGATTCATAAATAATTAAGCCCGTGAAGAGCAATGAACAAAGTTCGAGGGGAAATTGTTTATAAAATTCAATAGAAAATTCATGACGCAAAGAACGGCATCATATGGTATTTTGGGTGGCATCACACGAATTTTAAACTCTTTAAGTTATACTATACATGTAACTTGCAATAGTTTTCATTGTTTGCAAATTATTATTAACATGTATCGCCCATAATTAATTAATTATTATAGATATGAAGATTTTGAGCAGCGCATTGTGTAGATCGCTATAGGTTACGTCTAAAAACAGTGCTATATGCGGTTCTATGTTAAAACTTTGCAGCACAGATGTAAACAAACAAATCAGCGCGAAGTGGCGAAATTTTGTAAAAACGGGCGATAGAGTAATCCTAGAAATAAGATGTACTTTTTAGCGCGGTTCCGATGGTGTACTTATTTCTGTCGAGGGATGTATGTATCAAAATTTGTAAGCTGGTATTTAAATAACCAGGGGGTTGGACATCCGAACCTATATAAGCGAGCGGCCATCTTGGCCAGGGGTCAGTCGTTGGTCAGTCGTTTTGGAGGGTGGGTGGCGAGCAAGCCCACATGAGGGTGGCCCATGTGGTCGTTTGAGAATTCTTTTTCTCGCCAATTTATTTCGACAAAGAGTATTGTTTAATAGTGTACGTGTGCAAGTATATATTTGGTGAACTGGAAGTGCTACGATTATTTATGTGAGTACGATTTACGAGGTATACATCGTCGTAAGTGAACATGTGGCGAACTGCGATTTCGCGCCAAAACTGTTAGAACAAAGAGGACAGTGGGACTTGTGGTTCTGTTCTAATTATTTGAATAATTTTAGTTTATAGCAGCCTACATTACTGCTCTTGGGGTCTCGGAGTCAAATTATTATTAAAGTAAAACTGTAAATCATCTCACCAGTGCTAATTCCATTGTGTGAAAGAAAAGGACAACGCGAATAAATAGTGATTGAACTGTGTCGTAAAAAACTGATTTTAGTATAATAATCGCCTAATTCTTGTTCCCTATCATAAACTGTACTTATGTCTGAGTGAATAATTAATTCAAAAACTATAACTAATGCGCAGGTGTGGAACAGTGAACTTATGCACCAAGTGTGGAAATCATCCCCTGAGACTTACGTGAGAGCCAAAATTTGCAACAACATTTTTTAACCAACATTTGTATATGCACATTCGTGTGAACTCTCTGCAACCGCTTTTCTATCTTTATTTTTACCGCCGCGTCGGAAGCTGAATGACCCTGTATACATGGTGTCCCAGGGGGGAGTGGTCAGTGTTCAGCGAGATGACAGGAACGAACATTCAAAGATAAAAAGTCATGTAAACATATGCTTTACAATGCATACCTCAAGAGATATGAGTACTTGTTCAGTAGAAGAGATGTGATTCACCGTAGAGAAGAACAAGAACTGCTCATAGCTTTTTGATCGTTCCTGCCATACACGTGAACATTGACCATACCTCCTGGGACCCGTGCATTCCAGTACTTTGGAGTGTTGTAAAGCAGCTTCCCCCGCCCCCCTCCCTCCCCCACCACCCTTCACAATGTTACTGTAAGACAGCAAAACAGAAGATACACACACGGAAATAATCTTTTACCACGACACACTACCCCAGCGCTACTAAGCGATAATCCAGCGTTGCCCTGACTGTGGCTTATATGTTTAAAATTTCACACTTACGTAAGTTTATTTTCTGTATTTTAAGCACAGAACACTGTCATTCCTGCAGATTCTACAGATAAGAATGCTGTTAAGTACATGATGGCTTCTGGGTGAATGTAACTTCACTGTAACTTTTTAGATGGACGTCACAACACAGCATTCCCAGAGGACGAGCACGTGTATATTAGTGTAATTTTCGGGCTTTAAATAAGGTCGAATCGTGGGCTTAAGCAACATCATACGGACAGATTGGACAGACGTTTGGCTGCCGTGCAGTGGCTGCAGAGCGTGGCAAGAAGAACAGGAAAGGGTTCTCCCAGAATAATTATAGTATAGGAAGACCATAGGATTCTTCAGCCGGACACAAGTTACCGGCAGAGTGTCAACACGAACCGTCAAGTACTGGTTGCAGGAAACTTGTTTAAGCTCTTGAGCTGTCGTGTGTCGTTTACCGCAGAAACGACACCATTATATACCAGAGACTGGTACGATGTACAGCCAGACTCAACTGGGATAGTCAGGGTTGCTTGTAGACATTTAATATTCAACTGGCAAACCATACCCCAAAACGAACTGCCATATGTCATGGACAGTAGCAAGAGTGCCCTGTGAAGTCTGAGACTCGTGCTGGTGGTATTCATTTTCGTGCTTGATGTAAGTGCTAATAACGCATGTAATAATTGCGACAACCTCTCCTTTATTTGCATGTAGTTCTTAAAGATAAGTTTGTTATTTGAAGTAACACCCAGCTATCTGACCTCATTTGTCCACTGGATCTCCATGTTACTGCCTGACAAGCGGTCTCTCAGATCACGTCTTTTTCGGGCGAATAACATGGTGCAAGTCTTGTCAGGGTTTAGCTTTATCACGTTTGCCTTTGCCCACTGTTCTGCGGTAGTTAACTCTCTCTGTAAGCGTATGGTTACCGCATATACCAGTCAACTGTTAGTGAGTAAAGTTGTGTCGTCCGCAAACGGACATGCTAGTATCTGCGGTAATGTTGGCAGGTCATTCACGTATAATAAAAACAATGTTGGTGACAGAACTGATCCTTGTGGGATTCCTTGGTAGAGATGTTTAGTACTAGAACGCTTGTTATCGGTCGCTACGGAGAACCTTCTTTTCTTAGGACACTGTCTATCATTTTTGTGAGTTGACGCTCATTTTTGTTATAAGTTTTGCCTTCCACACTTTGTCATATGCCTTTTCAGTGTCGAGAAAGACTCCTTTTGTTTAGTAGGCGCGCTTCGTGTTAAGTGCATTGAATGTTATTTTATGCTAACGGTCACCTTCATCTGTATAAATTAATTCGTTTCGGAATATTTTTGAAACAGTTGGCAGAGACTGATTGGTTTACGTTGACTTGCTGTTTCAGGCCTTTGTCAGATTTTGGTGTTGGTGCTCGACAGTATGTAGCAAGAATAATGAACAATGTTATCATACAGTATCAAATGTCACTTTCCAGTAGGATAACGCAAGAACACACACAGAATTTCAAACTACAAACGCACTGAGAAAAGTACAAATCCTTAACTGGCTTGCCTGATACCCCGATTTATCATCCATTGAGTCAATCTGAGACGTGATGCAAAGATGACACTTTTATACCAGCCTACAGCGAGCAATCTTCATGAACTGACACAGATATACAAGGCCTGTTCGCTTGCATGCTACAAGGAAAACAAGAGCCTTTTTGTGCCCTTAGGGGTGAACCTCAAACTGATGATGATGAGCGATATCACTTCCGAATGGAACGAAAGTTTAATCAATTAACGCCAGTTATCAAAACCTTCACAAAGTTCATGACTTTCCATTGACGCCTCTGTAGAAACAAAACTACTTCGTTCGCAGTAAAAGCTGTCTGAAATGGCAATACTACGAATTTTACAACATAGTATGCTTGAAAGCCTCCCAGAAATGTTAATGGGAAGCACTGTATCCTGCGATCGTGAAAATTGCCTTCCCAACTCTGGTCATATTGCGAGCAGTAGGAATTAGTTTGAATCTGGCACGCAACAGCCCTGTTACTAACTTGAATACTAATTATCTCGGAAAACGCGCAACTTATCGAACTTTTTTCTTAAGCATTATTTCTCAGCACGGACTACCCTGCAATACCCTTCAGGCTTTTCAGACTATTTCTGACCTCCCCGTATTTATGCGTGTGCGTGTGTGTTTCTCTCTCTCTCTCTCTCTCTGTGTGTGTGTGTGTGTGTGTGTGTGTGTGTGTGTGTGTGTGTGTTTGTGTGTGTGTGTGTGTGTGTGTGTGTGTGTGTGTGATTGCTTGCGCCTGCTCCTGCACCATACTGCTACTCAGTACCCTGCAGCTGAATACATTAGGGACCATGCAGCGGCCGGCCTCGGTGGCCGAGCGGTTCTAGGCGCTTCAATCCGAAACCGCGCGACTACTACGGTCGCAGGTTCGAATCCTGCCTCGAGCATGGATGTGTGTGATGCCCTTAGGTTAATTAGGTTTAAGTAGTTCTAAGTTCTAGGGGACTGATGACCTCAGATGTTAAGTCCCATAGCGCTCAGAGCCATTTGAACTATGTGGCGGTGTGTGTGATGCCTGCTTCCTACCAATTTCCTTATTATGTAGTTTCTGATATTTATCTGCAATAGTTTTTTTATACAACAGGGAACTGTCATAATTACTGTAGTTCTTTTGTTTCCTACAAAATTCTCTTTCCAGCTTTGTGTCTCCTAAGTGGTTACTGAGGTGGGATGTAAAACTTTCTGTTTTGGTTGGATCAGTGCACAATCGCCACTGCCTATAAAATTTATTCAGCTCTTTCACATCTGCTGTCGGAAGACCTTTTTTCAGGTAGGCTAATGTCAGGAACATAGCAGAATTTCCGAGAGGGCATGCCAGAAATAGAAAGGTTAAATAGAAGAGGAGCAAATAATGAGCTTTGTGGTATCCCTTTTGTTTATACAGAATGACTTATCGGCACTAATTTTTTTTGCTGTGGTGGCAAAGTAGCAATTTATTATCATGTTTTCCATGAGCGTGGTAATTTTGACCCAGGAATCGTGTTTTCGTCGCAAAGTGATCGTCGTGCTGTTGGACGCGGAAGCTGGACGCACAGAAATAAGTACAGTCTGAAAAGAACCAACAAAGAAGAAGCTTGGGGTTACTTGTTGAAAAAATAAATGGCGTCAGGCGGCTGAGCACAGAGAGAGAGAGAGAGAGAGAGAGAGAGAGGGAGGGAGGGAGGGAGAGAATGGCCTGCGAGCGCTGGCGGCCGTTTGCGCAGCGCGCTGCCAAGGTGCGGCGGGAATGCTCTTTAGCGGTCTGCGCTGTTTATTGAGATTAACGGCTGCCGGCGGTCCCGCTATCAAAGGCGAGTCCGTCTCCGGCCCCGTCCCTTGTCAGCCGCGCGCTCTCCGAGTCCCTCAGACTTCGCAGTGGGCTGCACAGGAAATATCGTACTCACAAGACACGTACTGTAGCTCGAACGGCTACAAGAGAATAAAAAATATTTTAAAATAGGGAGCTGTCTGTTCTGATACCCATAAAGATCTACATCTACGTCTACATACATACCCTGGTAGTGACCAATTTCCTTTCCTGTTCCACTCGCAAATAGAGCGAGGGAAAAACGACTGTCCATGGCAGTGGTAAAATACAGGGAGCGAAAGGCTATTTACAATTTGTACAGAAGCCAGATGGCAGTTATAAGAGTCGAGGGGCATGAAAGGGAAGCAGCGGTTGGGAAGGGAGTGAGACAGGGTTGTAGCCTATCCCCGATGTTATTCAATCTGCATATTGAGCAAGCAGTAAAGGAAACAAAAGAAAAATGCGAAGTGGGAATTAAAGTCCATAGAGAAGAAATAAAAACTTTGAGGTTCGCCGATGACATTGTAATTCTGTCAGAGACAGCAAAGGACCTGGAAGAGCAGCTGAACGGAATGGACAGGAGGATATAAGATGAACACCAACAAATGCAAAACGAGAATAATGGAATTTAGTCGAATTAAATCGGGTGATGCTGAGGGAATTAGATTAGGAAATGAGACACTTAAAGTAGTAAAGGAGTTTTGCTATTTGGGGAGCAAAATAACTGATGATGGTCGAAGTAGAGAGGATATAAAATGTAGACTGGCAATGGGAAGGAAAGCGTTTCTGAAGAAGAGAAATTTGTTAACATCGAGTATAGATTTAAGTGTCAGGAAGTCGTTTCTGAAAGTGTATGCAGTGTAGCCATGTATGGAAGTGAAACGTGGACGATAAATAGTTTAGACGAGAAGAGAATAGAATCTTTCGAAATGTTGTGCTACATAAGAATGCTGAAGATTAGATGGGTAGATCACATAACTAATGAGGAGGTATTGAACAGAACTGGGGAGAAGAGATATTTGTGGCACAACTTGAGTAGAAGAAGGGATCGGTTGGCAGGACATATTCTGAGGCATTAAGGGCTCACCAATTTAGTATTAGAGGGCAGCGTGGAGGGTAAAAATCGTAGAGGGAGACCAAGAGATGAATACACTAAACAGATTCAGAAGGATGTAGGTTGCAGTAGGTACTGGGAGATGAAGAAACTTGCACAGGATAGAGTAGCATGGAGAGCTGCATCAAACCAGTCTCTGGACTGAAGACCACAACAACAACAACTTACCTCCGTAGGAGTCCTCATTTCTCGTATCTTATGTTCATGGTCTTTACGCGAAATCCATGTTAGCGGCAGTAGGATTGCTCTGCAGTCAGTTTCAAACGCAGGTTCTCTAGATTTTCTCAGTAGTGTTCCTCAACAAGAACCTCACCTTCCCTCCAGGGATTGCCATTTGAGTTTCCCAAGCATCTCCGTAGCGTTTGTGTGTTGTTCGAACCGACCGGTAACTAGTCTAGCAGCCCGCCTCTGAATTACTTCGATGTCTTCCTTTAATCCGACCTAGTAGGGATTCCAGGCTTAGGAATGGGTCGTGCTATTCTTCTATACGCGGACGCCTTCTCAGATGAACCACACTCTCCCAAAATACTCCCAATAACCGAAGTCGACCATTCGGTTTTCCCTACCACAATCCTCACATGCTCGTCCCGTTTCATAACGCTTTGCAACGTTACCTCCAGTGTGTCCAGCAGGACGCTACTAATGCTGTATCTCAACATAGCGGGTTTTTTTTCTTACTCATCCAAATTAACCTACTTTTTTATATATTTAAAGCTAGCTGCCATTCGTCACACCAACTAGGAATTTTGTCGAAGTCATCTTGTATCCTCCTACAACCACTCAACTTCGACACCTTCCCGTACATCACAACATCATAAAACAACCGCAGATTGCTGCCCACCCTGTCCGCCAGATCATTTATGTATGCAGGAAATAATAGCGCTTCGAACTCAATTCCCTGGTATACTCCCTACGATACCCTTGTCTCTGACGAACACTCGCCGTGGAGAACAGACTCTGTTCTATTACTTATGAAGTCTTCGAGCTACTCACATATGTGGGAACCTATTCTACATGTTCATACCTTCGTTATTTTTTATTTATTTAGCGTATGGCAAGTACAAATCACGTATGTAAAATCTAAAAGTACATAACACACAAAACAGTTACGATATCACAAACATCTAGGTTAGAAATATAATCGCTTGCACTGTTAGTCGCATCCATGAAGTCCCTTGTTAGCCCAGGGTAGGCCCTCAGAGGGCATTCTACCACGATATGGTGAATTGTCTGCCAGTCAGCGCCGCAGTCGCACTGTGGTGATGGCACTATGCTCCATTTGTACATGGAGTCCGCACAACGGCCGTGGCTCGTCCTGATCCTGTTAAGGGTAGACCAGATTTTGCGGGGCAAGTCAAAGCCCCGAGGTCTGTTAGATGTTCCCAATAAGGTGTTAACCTGAGGCGGTGTCTTTTCCTTCCATTCTTCTCTCCAGCGGTCCTCAAGAATAAAAGCGTTCTTTACCAGATCTTTGGCACTTCGTTAATAATCTGTAATGGGACCGTGTCAAATACTTTCCAGAAATCTATAAATAGGGAATCTGCCTGTTGCCCTTCATCCATAGTTAGCAGCGTATTATGCGAGAAAAGGACAAACTGAGTTTCGCACGAGCGATGCTTTTAAAAATCGCGCTGACCTATGGACAGAAGCTTCTCAGTGTCAAGGAAATTTATTGAACTGGAACTGAGAATACGTTCAAGAATTCTACAACATATCAATGTTAAGCATAGTAGCCTGTAATTTTGCGCATATGTTATTTTGCCCTTCTTATACACAGTAGTCACCTGCACATTTTTTCTAGTCGTTTGGGATATGGCGCTGGGCGAGAGATTCGCGATAAATGAAAGCTAAGGGAGTGGCCAATGTCGAAGAATACTCTTTCAAAAGCCGAACTGCGATTCCATCTGAGCCTGGCAACTTTTTTTTTCAATTCTTCCAGTTGCTTCTCTTCGCCAGAGTTGTCTATTAGTATGTCGTCGATGCGGGAGTCTGTTTGATGGTCAAATGACGGCATGTTTGTACGATTCTTCGGCGTGACCCATTTCTTCAACATAAAATTTAAAACTTCGGCTAACATTTTGCTATCTTCACCTGCCACACTAAATCATTAGTTTGTGTCCAGTATTAGTTTGAAGATTAACGACTCCAAAGAACACAGAATCAATTATGAACATGGGACAGGGAGAGCGTTTTTAACTAGTAATCAGAGCGTCCCAGAGTCCAAATTCGGAAGAGGGACCTAAAAAAAAATGTGCTAGCTTGATCCTCAATGACTCGTCTCCAGTAAGAAAAAAAAAGCATCACAATCACTTGTTGGGCAGTTTCTGACCTGCAACGGTGGCCGCAACCAAGTGGCGCTGGCCGCATGCCGTTCAAACTTCTGCGTGGCGAATCCAACCCACAGGTCGGTACTTGTACCTTGGTCAGAAGCCAGTCGAGACCAATATGGATTTCAACGGCACAGGGGATACACAAAACCTTGCGTTAGAAGCTGTCCAGAAACAAAACGGATATCAAATATTCAGACTACAACTTAAAAATTCCTACTCCCATTTATAGTTTATCTAAAACACATAGTCGTATGCCTCTGGTACAACGCCCTGAAAATATTCCCCTTCTAGTATAAAATCTTACCCGTGAATGAACAGTGATGAAATATTTCTACTGTTAAAATATTCAACAGTGCTATCTTTTCTGTTCGAATGTGCAGGTGAACTGGAGAGTTACTATGAAATTTAAAGAATAATTACACAATTACACAATTACTTGTATCACATGTGTGATGTTAGCTGCGTTCACCAATCCAGCCAACCATCTAAGCGAACACAGGATGGTCTCTGAAGCGAAGTGGCGAGAGCCAGTAGTTCCGATATTACAATTTGCTGCCGGTTGCACCCACCAAGTTAAATGGAGTTTTTCGTAGCATCTTCCACACGACTTTCACGAGACATCGTAGCAAATACCGGGTGATCAAAAAGTCAGTATAAATTTAAAAAGTTAATAAACCACTGAATAATGTAGATAGAGAGGTAAAAATTGACACACATGCTTGGAATGACATGGGGTTTTATTAGAACCACTCCATATTGCTAGACGCGTGAAAGATCTCTTGCGCGCGTCGTTTGATGATGATCTTGTGCTCAGCAGCCACTTTCGCCATGCTTGGCCTCCCAGGTCCCCAGACCTCAGTCCGTGCGATTATTGGCTTTGGGGTTACCTGATGTCGCAAGTGTATCGTGATCGACAGACATCTCAAAGGATGCTGAAAGACAACATCCGACGCCAATGCCTCACCATAATTCCGGACCTGCTTTACAGTGCTGTTCAGAGCATTATTCCTCGACTATAGCTATTGTTGAGGAATGATGGTGGACATATTGAGCATTTACTGTAAAGATCATCATCTTTGCTTTGTCTTACTTTGTTATGCTAATTATTGCTATTCTGATCAGATGAAGCGCCATCTGTCGGACATTTTTTTAAACTTTTGTCATTCCAAGCATGTGTGTTAATTTGTACCTCTATATCTACATTATTCCGTGCTTTATTCAGTTTTCAAATTTATACTGACTTTTTGATCCTCAGTATGTCACGTTCGTACTAATACAATAGCAGATGCTATGATACAAAGTTAACTCACCCAACACTAACGCTTCAAAATATTCAAGCTGTTAAAACAGAGAAATATCACTAGTAAAATTATATAACTAAATAGTTATGGGCACTTGCTCTCAAAAAGCACATAAGAATACTACTGCTCAAACAATGTGCACAAACTATGAACTGGTGGTGGGGCTGCTGCTGATGGTGAGCCTCTCTGCTCTGAGCTAGAAGTTTATAACAGTCGAAGGACGTGACACGGAAGCAGTAGGCTGAAGAACAAAACCATTACGACCATGTGCTTGATGGCGTCTTAGTCCACTATTGGAACAAAATACAGCAACAATACTGGATGGCAAGTCGTGGGTGTTGAGACGTCTTGCTAAACCCGCAGGACAGGACAGGTAGTTTAAATTGTGGAAAAGGGCAAAAATAAGCGGCTGTCATTTACACTCGAACATACAACTTTATTTATTTATTTGACCAAACTTTACAAAAAGCCAAGAAAATTTTCAAAAACACAGCATTGATTTTTGGAACTTAATTAGCAGCTGAATGCGCCATACAATCTCATGCCATAAGGGTAAGACCACTGTAATGTAAAATCGGCTGAAAGCCAATAACTTAAGAAAAACCAAAATTAGAAACTGAAAAGGCAGAAGGCCTTATCTTAAATCACTTCTTTCAATTACGCTGAAGGCCCAAACAATCTCATACCTTAAGAGCAAAGCAACTTTAGTTTTAAAAAAAATCAGCTGAAGGCCCATCACTTAAGACTCAAACCAAAACGAATTTTTAAAAGGCCAATGGCCTTACCTTAAAACAGGTCTTTAATTAGGCTGAAGGCCCAAACAATCTGACACCTTAAGAGCAAAACAACCTTAATTTTACATCGGCTGAAGGCCCACACCTTAAAACAGTTCCTTAAATTAGGCTGAAGGCCCAAACAATCTTACACCTTAAGGGCAGAACAACCTTAATTTAAAAATAGGCTAGAAGCCATACAAATACAAACAACAAGAACAAATAAGAAATGGCAGTACACCCAACGGCGCTCAGAAGTTTCCCAGGGTTGGCCTGGAACTCAAACACTAACGCTCACTTAGGTGAGGCAGGCAGTCGGCCCAACCATTCTCGATCCGACGACAACCCAACCGACAGACAGTAACTGACCCACCGGCAAGATAACTTCCGTTCCACCCGACCAGCACACACAGGGAGTTCAATGTAACAAACTAGAAGGTATTGGCGCCCACAACCAATTATACATTGAGCTGTCAAACTACACACCGTGCTGGACAGCGACAATACGATGAGGAAAATACACTGCCTGAATACACAAGTTGATGCTCGCAGAAATGTCCCAATAGCCGACAGCGAATTCCAAACCACACGATGTGGACAGTCGTGATTTGCTGGTAGGTTAAGTCAAAACTCAACTTTCGGCCCAGGATCGGTGAGCCTCGGACCTCGTAGCAATGGGAAGAGCACCACACACTCCGACCGCGCGTGGATTCCGCCAGCGGCCTCGGCCAAACCACGCGCCTTGGAGATTTCCTCGCTGCTCCACGCCAACCGACCAACTGCCCAGGCCCGGAAATGGTCAAGGACCAAATATACGTCGGCCGATGAGACGACCAACCGAACAACCAACCAAGTCGTCCTGCTCCAATCTCCCTCCGTCGGACAGTGCATGTGTGTCGCCAGCGGTCGGCGAGTGCTGGCTGTCTGCGTCTCACCGGCGCTGCGTCCCCGACTTCACTTCTGCTGCGTCCCGACTGCACCGCTGGTCTGTCTTCAACTTGCTCCCAGACACACGACGACCCGGAAACACTATCGGTCGCTCCAGAGATGGTATGACAGTGCACTTATCGATATGCACTGCTGCTCACTTCACGGACAAGTAAGGTAGGAAGTTAGTGACGCCAGTAAATGGAATAAGAAAACGAAGCGGCAGTACCGTAATAGAAGATGACAAACAATAAATGGCATGAACATGAGCCGCGCATGGCTCAGGTTTGTATCTGGATGTCTGTGGCACCAGATGTCCACGCATAGGTCACACAACTTACGTAAATCACGGTCTGGTGGTTTGTAGGCACGAAGCCAGCGCCCTGTGGCACAATAAATGCGCTCTGTTAGGTGCGATGAGGCCAATGTACTGGTCAACACATCAACACGAGGCCACTGTCAAGTTCCTCAAAGCAATGTATCACAATTCCAGTGTTCTGACACTGTATTCATCCTTCTGGAAGACACCATCACTTTTGGGGAAGACAACAAGCGTAATGGAATGCGGGAGCTCCGCATCAACGTTCACATAGCCCAAGTTTTAATGGCGCCTTTGATTGCTACCATTGCTCGCATGGGAGCCCAGGTGAATGGCTCCCTTAACGTAACACTGCCCCCACTGTCAGGTGCCCAAGATGTGGCACATGTTTCGAGCAGCTTATCGCCTGTATGACGGCATATCTGGACATGACCATTGGCCTGGCGTAGGGTGTACACAGAATAAGGTGGCCGGTAGATTCGGAGTCTACAAGGCAAGCATGGGGAAAGTGGTAGTGTTGGGGGTTGTGGGCATGGGGTCAGCACACTGTAGGGGAAATGTGAAGCTCTGGAGGCGAAATGTCATTTAAACCGAAGCCTCAGCTTACATTTTTTGTAAATAATAAGTGGAGCCTCCCCACGTCAACACTTGCATGGTGACCATCCAAAAAAATCTCCTGTCACCTCTGCTTTGGTTACTTTCTACAAATAATTCCTCTGAAAATGCAACAAAACCAGTGATTCATTTTCACCTGACTTGTTAGTCAGCACTTGCATGGTGACCATCCAAAAATATCTCCCGTCACCTCTGCTTTGGTTACTATCTACAAATAATTCCTCTGAAAATGCAACAAAACCAGTGATTTATTTTCACCTGACTTGTTAACCACTTAACTTCCAGAGGATCGTCATAAGTAGGGAATTTTGAGTAAAACGTACATTTCACTTGTTGCCATATTAAAATTTAATTCGTTTCCCAAAATGCAGCGAAGTTTGCACAGAGTCACGTCTCTTACATATTGTGCAGACGCCAACTGCGAGAAAATTCTGCAACAGTGATTTTTTATTATTATTTATTTTGTGGCCTTCATTGGACCACTCTAGTCAGAAATACAAAGTTGTAAATAAGTTGTTACAATAACTTAATATGATATTTAGGTAATATAATTATTAGAGTCTATTCTTATATGAAAGGTGTTTTGCTCTTCTGTCTGCCCAATATTTCTTCATTCTTTCAGATGTTTTCTTTCTTTCTTCATCTGAGACCACCCTTCTTGTACTCCTTTTATTGATTTTCATTTGTAGTCTGGTTTGCGGGTCTTGCTGTATTCTGGTTTTCTCTGTCTTGTTTTTTAGGTCATCTACTGTAATTTGAAGTTCTTTAATATCTTCCTTAATTTCTGTGATCCATTTAATGTCGCTCTTGCTATTCCACAATTTTTGTATTATTTTTTTACAGTGATTTATTAGGTTTATTAAGCGAGAAACTGGCTCAAGTAAGGTCTATAGTTTATGAAAAAGCACGTACTTGAAACAAAAATAAACGTATACTGTCTTCAGTTATGTTGTTCCAAAACCCACATCATTTCTCGTTTCACCAGCTATCAATGGCCTTTCATTGAAAAAGTACTCATTAAGTTGGAACAATGTAAATAATGGTTTTATATTACATAATAACAACATGTCAAGATACTTTCCTCTTTGCGTGCTATCATTTGCGAAAAACTCTTTTCGAGATCTGAAACCGTTTATGACGTATGAGGAATGTTGTGGATATTTCATTCTGGCTTGATTGCTGGTGTTTGTGATCGCAAATAAGTGCATTACTAAGACCAATTTTGTCGATATTGTGATACACAGAGACCTCTATTCAGTATGTTACCTAAATTTAATTGTCAACTACATATTATGTAGTGTGCATGAACACAAAATCATAGTAACCTCTATTTTTCATTGCAATGTTTTAGAATTTAGCGTGGTGTCTTATTTAAACGCAATAACTATGACCACTAAGAAAATGATGAGCACATCCTCATGAAGCTGACACGTAAAGCTACAAGTAAAGCAAAACTGATATTTTTTACAAAATTTTCTGTAAAATCTTCTGAGAAAGGTTGCAGGGCGTGTACCTCGATCCCGTTATTGCAGCATGTCGCCAACTGCCCAAATGCAGGCAAACAATGTCAGCCTCTCCTTCTGAACAAACGAATGAACTCGCTCAATTCTTCAGACGAAAATTGACCACTGCACACAGACCACCATATCCTACATGGACTTTATCAATAACTGTGATTCATCTAACTTACACATGTTAATTGATCCACATATCAGTGTCACACGTGCCTACTGGAGTCGTAATTGACACCAGTCGATGAAAAGGGTAACACGTTGGGGCTGTCAGCTACGAAGGCCCACTAATGTGTGCTGAATGGTGTGTTCGAAAAGATTTGTACTTGGATCAGTACCGCATCAAATCTGCCACAGGTTGGCGTTACGCTCCTACTTCCATGTTCTATGGTGGGGTATGGATGTCTAGCTCCTTGTTGCCTACACGTGGTTTCACTGTCCTTCAACCACTTTCTATAGATGCTCTTGTAGTAGCATGCAAACAGTCAATTTCTTTCTAGTCAGAATTGATCGTTCCCTTATGTTGGATTGTAACAGTTTGTCCTTTATCAAAGTCATTCACTTCAGTGAATGACTTTGACACACCAGAGACTGTATCGTCTCTGGTATAAGACCCCATTTGTATCAGTTGCACTTTAATACTTTTCTTACCGTATCACACGTCTGTAGTACCACTAGATGGTATTCAGTCTCATGGCGAGGAGTGGTCATAATTTTCTGGGTCATTCGGGTATGTTGGTTGTGTATTATGTTGGTTGTGTATCTGGGAAATAACTGATGAGTAGAATGGGAGGACTGGATGGGTTGGAGCCTTAGAGATGGTTTCATTCTCTTAAAGTGAAAACTTGGTTAAAGTTGCATTGGGAAAGGATGTTTCGGTTTTGTTGATGAAGAAGAAGTGGAACACGATCAAAAAGGTGCAGCATTGACCAGTGTTCTCTAAGAGGGGGTATTCAGCATGGTGTTGGGGTCCGAGACAACGCTAATTATGGAGCAGGTGCAAGTGTTGTCACTGTTTGAGGAGGTGTGGGAAAGGACATGCTACATGATAATGCTGATCATGGGACACACGAAAATGTTCTCTGTGTTTGAGGAGGTGTAGGATCGAAATGAGTTGGCACTAGATACAGTTAGGGAGAAGTATAAATTGGAGAAAGTGGTGAAATGAAAGGCGCTGAAGACCATACAAAATCTACATAGACAAATGTTGGTAGGTTTAGGGTCTCGTATGTACCCCGATACAAAAAAAATAAAAATAAAAAAATAAATAAATAAAATAAAAAAATAAAAAATAAGTGTGCACCCTTTTATTTTAGAAATTTCCACATCACTCAACATTCATTGTTGCAACACTGAGTATGGAGTACATGAAATGATTACACTTAAAAATCAGTAACACAAGCGGTTCTGAGACTTAGTATCGACCAAAGATGAACCACCCATATTGGTACACAGTATAGCCTGCATAGATAGTACCTGTGGTCTAGGGGCAGTCTGCCGCCGGCAGTGCTGCGAGGCGGTCACGCGCCAGAGCGCTGCGGGCGAGGCGCGCACGGTGTGTTTGTGTTTACTTCGGCCGCTGTAAGTGCCGTTTTCCTTCTAGACCACCATGGCGCACAACTATCGGAAGAAGACATTACGTTTCAACTTTTGTTCCGACTTCGCCCGACCCAAGGCCCTGGAGGTAGAACGATTTATACGCGATGAAGTTAAAATACCACCAACGGATCTAATTGGCATCCACTTGTCCATAGTTAGCAGTACCGTCTACGTCAAAATGATCAACGATGCGGCGTGCGACAAGGTGCTTCAAGAGGCAAAACGTGGACTGCGCTTCTGTCATTCCGACGGCAACGTCGGACCCGTTACCGTCGATCACGCAGGTCTCGGCACACGGACGATAAGGATCTTCGAACTGCCGTTCGAACTACCTGCAGACGTCGTCATCGAGGCGCTCCGTCCCTATGGCAACGTTCTGGAACATGTTGCCGAACGATGGGTCCAATTTCAGACCTATCCAGTTTTAAACGGTGTTAGACAGGTCCGCATCGAGTTGCAGAAACACGTGCCTTCCTATCTACGTATCGGAGGCTGCCGTGCCATTATAATGTACGACGGCCAACCTCGGACCTGTTCCGGTTGCGGGAAAGAAGGTCACCTACGGTCTGAATGCATTCAACGACGTGTCGCGCAGCTCCCGTTGTCGGAAGCGTCCGTCACACCCACGATGACCGCCCTACCGGTCACTTACGCAGCGGCTCTTGCCACGTCTACAGTTTCGTCCAGTCCGTCGCCCGGTCCTTCCGATCGGCACGTCCCACCGTCCCAGTCACCAACGGACGGTACAGACGTCCCGCCGGACAATCTTGCCGCCGAACAGGCTCCCGCACCGGACGCTGAGGAGACCAGTACATCTTCACAACACCTGTTTGACAATCTCATTGTACCCACCGACGCCTTCGAACCAGGTCGACGCTCCTCCTTGCCGTCGTCCGACACTGAGGAACACGTGCGCAAACAACGCTCGCCACGTAGGCGCAAACGCCGTCGCCGTTCCCCCACGGGCTCTCAGAGCGTTGCCACCCGCGACGACGACGACGACACCCAAGCAGCCGACATTTTCACGCAGAGGTCGGCGGACAACTTTCACGATGAACAAGACGTTTCGCAGGACGGGACCACTATGGAGGTCGCCACGCACAATGTAACGATCGGTGCGCCGGTTGAGACGCCTGTCTCCCCGCCGACAACTCCAGATCTCTCTCACCACGACGCAATTCCCATGGACATTGGACAGACCCACGGCACAGGAGCATGGGCCGACGACATTGAGGAAGGTACGCCCCCTCCTCCGGATGAGTTACCTCCGCCGGACGAGGCTGCCTGTTAACATCAAAAGCGAGGCATTGCAGCTGATGGGACGGGACTTCCTGTCGGTGCCCTCCTCTTACTTCCCTTGGTGATGGTAGATGCGCGTCCACCACCACTGAAACAAACATACCGGTTTGCCACACTGAACATCAACATGATCGGCACTGCACCCAAGCTGCAACTCCTATGTGACATGCTTCGGGCCTCTGACGTCGACGTCGCCCTTCTTCAGGAAGTACGCGTTGCCACACTACCACCAGTCTACGGCTACGACTCATACACGTCCACATGTGATGAATCAGGGCGTGGAGTGGCTTTCTACATACGCGAAGGAATCCCACTCACGGACACGACAATCCTTCCCTGTGGAAGAGGCATGGCTGTTACCATCTTCGATACGCGCGTCATCAATATCTATGCTCCGTCTGGCTCCACGAACCGTCGGCAGCGGTCCACTTTCTTCGGACATGACGTGGCGCCCCTGTTTTCTGGACGCTATGATCGCCTTATCATGGGAGGCGATTTCAACTGTGTCCTCCATCCGCAGGACCAAGTACCTGGTTATTCGCCATGCCCGGCGCTGCTCACCTTAATCGAAGATTTTCATCTGGTGGACGTTTGGGAGAAAATTCATGGCAATACCCCCGGTTTTACCCATTATACAGCACATTCTGCGAGCAGACTGGACCGGTTTTATGTCTCTGCTCACCTCGGCAATGAAGTCGCCCAAGCTGAACGATGGCCCCTTGCATTTTCGGACCATTGCGCCGTCATTTGCTCCCTGGCTCTGCCACCTCAGTCAGTGTGGCGCAGCAGAGGTTACTGGAAGCTTAATACCTCCCTCCTTAATGATCCACACTGCCGACAATGTATTGCCGCTACATGGGCGTCTTGCGAAAGACGCCTTCCGCAGTACACATCCACGTTCCATTGGTGGCTCAAATGTGCCAAACCTGCGATCAGAAAGGCCTTCATACAATGTGGCAAGGAAGCAGCAGCATGGCATCGAGACACCACAAATTTTCACTACGCGGTCCTCCGTGAGCTCGATGCGCTCCCTCCATCACCTGACACCCACAGGGAACGACAACGTACTAAAGCTCGTCTCCTCTCTCTTCAACGTGCACGACTGCATGGTGTCGTGGTGCGTTCCCGACGACAAGACCTCCTCCACGACGAAACCCCATCCACAATCCATGCCGCATCCGACCATAGTCGTCGACGTCGGCTTTTCGTCCCCAACATCACGACCTCCGATGGTGTTCACCACACAACACAGGCGGCGGTCGTGTCCGCCTTTGCTGAACATTATCGCCAATTTTATGATGATGAAGCGATGGCGACGCCCATTCCTGATGATCTCCGTCCTTCCCCTGAACGGACCCTTACCGTAGCGGAGTCAACGTCCATGATGTCTGCAATCACCGCAGAAGAGGTGGTAGAAGCGATCAACAAAGGGGCCAAGAACAAATCACCCGGACCAGATGGTCTCCCAGTGGAGTTTTACCGGGCGTTCACCACGTTAATGCTTCCTCGCTGGACGGAAATGATTCAGGAACTCTTTACTCCGTCCTTCCCAATTCCACCTGAATTCGTCACTGGCATTCTTCTACCTGTGCCTAAACCGAAGGGAGGGTCTCATGTCTCTGCATATCGCCCCCTTACACTACTGAATGCAGACTATAAAATCTATGCACGCCTCTTAGCAGCGCGCATACGCACCGTCTTACCTACGGTCCTTTCTCCTGAGCAGACTGCACGTGGTTGTGGGGCCACCTTACAAACAGCCCTGGGAGAATGCCGTGACCTCATTGCACTGGCGTCGGTTTGTCGCCTTCGTGCAGCACTGGTATCCGTCGATTTCACGAGTGCCTTTGATCGCGTTCGACACCCTTTCCTCCTCATGGTGGCGACACGTATGGGGTTCCCATTGCTTTTGTCGATGCCATTCGCCGGTTACTCCTTCCCGCGGTCTCGGTGGTACAAGTCAATGGGAGGCTTGTAGGACCGATTCCTATACGCCGCTCTGTGCGTCAAGGATGCCCTATGTCTACTTTACTGTATGCCATTGCACTTGAGCCCCTCATCACTGGACTTACCTCTAGACTGCAGGGCCTCACTTTGCGTGACCACACCTTTCACTGTAGGGCTTATGCGGACGATCTCCTCTTTCTCACCTGCTCCTCCACGGAACTCAATGACGCCATCCAATGGATCCAGCAGTATGGACGTCTTTCTGGTAGCATTCTTAATGTCCGTAAATCGACTATGATGCACATTGGGCGCGGCCTCCCGGCTATGGTGCCGACCCCACTCCCAGTTAGTGCCACCCTTCGTTACTTGGGTATCGAATTTACGAGTTCCACACACCGCACAGTGGCCCTGGCTTACCGGCGGCTTTTGCAGTCGATTCGGCACCATGTCCGCGGTCAAGCGCACCGTAACTTAAACCAACTCCAACGTGTGTCCTATGTAAACACCTATGTCGCCCCTAAACTGGTACACGTCGCCCAGATCCTCCCACTGCCGTTACTCCTTGGCCGCCGCATCCAATCAGCCTTTGGATATTTCGTGTCAGCAGGGGCACTTTTCAAAGTCCGCTACAACACTCTAACACTGCCTCCTGCAAAAGGTGGCCTCGGACTCATCAACGTGCGGGCACGCTCTTCTGCACTCTTTGTCCACACTCTGTTGCGGCACTGGCAGGGGCCGGTCCCGTCTTTAACACGCTGTCTCTTAGATATCCTCCGACCAGCTTCCCTCGATCCACCGATCAATGTGGCGCCTATTTCTCCATTATTGTACTACGTCGCCAATTGTTTCATAGAACTCAGCTACGTTCGGGCCGATCTTCCAGTCACCCGTCCTCCCCGTACAAAAGATTATTATCGTTTGTTTATGCTGTCCAACCCTTGCGACCCCATGGTGCTACAGCATCCTGACATTAACTGGCGCAAGGTTTGGGGGTGTGTGCATGCACCCTTTTTACCGTCGTCTGTGTCTGCACTCTGGTATGTTTTAGTCTATGGGAAATTCCCGACTAATAGTCGACTTTACCGCATAGGACTGGCCACCTCCCCACTCTGCCCTGACTGTCAGCTCGAAGACACCGACGAGCACCGTCTTACGTGCCCCCTGAAACAAAACGTATGGCTCCTCATCCAACGAATCGTGGGCTTTTACCTCCGTGCCCCGCCAACGACGGTAACCCCGGATTTCCTGTTGTTGCCCCAGACATTTCACTACCCTCTTGCTAAGCACCATACCCTAATCTGGTTTCGAGGACAGGCTTTAGAATATCTCTTTCGGAGTGGTCCGCATACAGTCCTTGACTTCTGGTACAAAGTTGTGACCGCGCATAGCACCCTCACCCGAAAACCATCTTACCGACAAACTTTTGCCGGTTATCTCCGCAGCGTCTTTCTTGACCCCCCTCAAAGTTGGGGTGTACCATGCCTACCTGTCACATGATGCAACACCCATATCCACGTTCTCATGCATCGACCAAAAACAAACACAATTTTATTTATTTATTTATTTATTTATTTTACAAAAAGGAAGAAGACAGAATATGTTATATTTTGTTGTATTTAATGTTTTTCTTTTTTAATATTTTTTTTGTTTAACTAACAGTCATTTGTATATTTTTAAATGGTACCTTGAAGAACTCTTGCATAGTGAATATATATGTACCTTTAGTTTGTTCAATACAAATTTTTAAACAAAAACAAAAACAAAAAAAAACAAAAAAAAAGGAAAACTGGATATGTTCTAATTTGTTGTATTTCATGTTATTCTAATAATTTGTTTACCTAACACTCCTTTGTATATGTTTAACTGGTACCTTGAAGAACTTTTGCTTTGTGTATATATATATGTACTCTCCGTTTGTTCCATAATAAAGATTACAAAAAAAAAAAAGCGTGGTTCTCCATGACCAGCTGTTAAAAAAAAAAAAAAAAAAAAAAAAAAAAAAAAAAAAAAAAAAAGCGGAAATAGCGGCTAGTATTAACTACGACGTAATCTTAAAATAAATTCAGAGAGACGAAAAGCCGGAAGGTTCGTTTATTTTAACGTGTGTTTGTTTAACGTAATTTTTGTCATTGCAATGATCCCTGTGTATTATATTAATAAAATTTATGTATAATTATTATTGGTGTATAATTCAGCTCATTTAATTTAACATTTTCTTTCTGACTGGAAAGTGGAAGGGGCCTCGCAAAGCTGATTCGTCGCCGTCTTTCAGTTTTTTGCCTAGCGCCACCACTATTGTTACTATATGGTATGCAATGGTTCAGTATAAAAAAAAAAAAAAAAAAAAAAAAAAAAAAAAAAAAAGGGGTAGCGTCTTTGATTCATAATCAAAAACGTCTTCGGTCCCGGGTTCGATCCCCGCCACTGCCTAAATTTTGATAAATAATCAGCATTGGTGGCCGAAGACTTCCGGCATAAGAAGTCAGCCTCATTCTGCCAACGGCCTTGTCAAAGAGGGCGGAGGAGCGGATAGAGGTTCAGGGCACTCTCTTGTCCTAGGGGTGGGAAATTGCCCCTAAAGGCGGAAGAATCAGCAATGATCAACGACATGAGGATGCAGAAGGCAATGGAAACCACTGCATTACAGACACGTAACGTGTATCCACAGGACATGTGGCCTGTAATTGAAGAAGTGTCATGATGATCTCTCCATTGGCAAAAGATTCCGGAATAGTCCCCCATTCGGATCTCCGGGAGGGGACTGCCAAGGGGGAGGTTACCATGAGAAAAAGATTGAATAATTAACGAAAGGATAACGTTCTACGAGTCGGGGCGTGGAATGTCAGAAGCTTGAACATGGTAGGGAAACTAGAAAATCTGATAAGGGAAATGCAAAGGCTCAATCTAGATATAGTAGGGGTCAGTGAAGTGAAGTGGAAGGAAGACAAGGATTTCTGGTCAGATGAGTATCGGGTAATATCAACAGCAGCAGAAAGTAGTATAACAGGTGTAGGATTCGTTATGAATAGCAAGGTAGGGCAGAGGGTGTGTTACTGTGAACAGTTCAGTGACCGGGTTGTTCTAATCAGAATCGACAGCAGACCAGCACCGACAACGATAGTTCAGGTATACATGCCGACGTCGCAAGCTGAAGATGCACAGATAGAGAAAGTGTATGAGGATATTGAAAGGGTAATGCAGTATGTAAAGGAGGACAAAAATCTGATAGTCATGGGCGACTGGAATGCAGTTGTAGGGGAAGGAGTAGAAGAAAAGCTTACAGGAGAATATGGGCTTGGGACAAGGAATGAAAGAGGAGAAAGGCTAATTGAGTTCCGTAACAAGTTTCAGCTAGTAATAGGGAATACCCTGTTCAAGAATCACAAGAGGAGGAGGTATACTTGGAAAAGGCCGGAAGATACGGGAAGATTTCAATTAGATTACATCATGGTCAGACAGAGATTCCGAAATCAGATCCTGGATTGTAAGGCGTACCCAGGAGCAGATATAGACTCAGATCACAATATAGTAGTGATGAAGAGTAGGCTGAAGTTCAAGACATTAGTCAGGAAGAATCAATACGCAAAGAAGTGGGATGCGGAAGTACTAAGGAATGACGAGATACGTTTGAAGTTCTCTAACGCTATAGATACAGCAATAAGGAATAGCGCAGTAGGCAGTACAGTTGAAGAGGAATGGACATCTCTAAAAAGGGCCATCAGAGAAGTTGGGAAGGAAAACATAGGTACAAAGAAGGTAGCTGCGAAGAAACCATGGGTAACAGAAGAAATACTTCAGTTGATTGATGAAAGGAGGAAGTACAAACATGTTCCGGGAAAATCAGGAATACAGAAATACAAGTCGCTGAGGAATGAAATAAATAGGAAGTGCAGGGAAGCTAAGACGAAATGGCTGCAGGAAAAATGTGAAGACATCGAAAAAGATATGATTGTCGGAAGGACAGACTCAGCATACAGGAAAGTCAAAACAACCTTTGGTGACATTAAAAGCAACGGTGGTAACATTAAGAGTGCAACGGGAATTCCACTGTTAAATGCAGAGGAGAGAGCAGATAGATGGAAAGAATACACTGAAAGCCTCTATGAGGGTGAAGATTTGTCTGATGTGATAGAAGAAGAAACAGGAGTCGATTTAGAAGAGATAGGGGATCCAGTATTAGAATCGGAAATTAAAAGAGCTTTGGAGGACTTACGGTCAAATAAGACAGAAGGGATAGATAACATTCCATCAGAATTTCTAAAATCATTGGGGGAAGTGGCAACAAAACGACTATTCACGTTGGTGTGTAGAATATATGAGTCTGGCGATATACCATCTGACTTTCGGAAAAGCATCATCCACACAATTCCGAAGACGGCAAGAGCTGACAAGTGCGAGAATTATCGCACAATCAGCTTAACAGCTTATGCATCGAAGCTGCTTACAAGAATAATATACAGAAGAATGGAAAAGAAAATTGAGAATGCGCTAGGTGACGATCAGTTTGGCTTTAGGAAAAGTAAAGGGACGAGAGAGGCAATTCTGACGTTACGACTAATAATGGAAGCAAGGCTAAAGAAAAATCAAGACACTTTCATAGGATTTGTCGACCTGGAAAAAGCGTTCGACAATATAAAATGGTGCAAGCTGTTCGAGATTCTGAAAAAAGTAGGGGTAAGCTATAGGGAGAGACGGATCATATACAGTATGTACAACAACCAAGAGGGAATAATAAGAGTGGACGATCAGGAACGAAGTGCTCGTATTAAGAAGGGTGTAAGACAAGGCTGTAGCCTTTCGCCCCTACTCTTCAATTTGTACATCGAGGAAGCAATGATGGAAATAAAAGATAGGTTCAGGAGTGGAATTAAAATACAAGGTGAAAGGATATCAATGATACGATTCGCTGATGACATTGCTATCCTGAGTGAAAGTGAAGAAGAATTAAATGATCTGCTGAACGGAATGAACAGTCTAATGAGTACACAGTATGGTTTGAGAGTAAATCGGAGAAAGACGAAGGTAATGAGAAGTAGTAGAAATGAGAACAGCGAGAAACTTAACATCAGGATTGATGGTCACGAAGTCAATGAAGTTAAGGAATTCTGCTACCTAGGCAATAAAATAACCAATGACGGACGGAGCAAGGAGGACATCAAAAGCAGACTCGCTATGGCAAAAAGGCATTTCTGGCCAAGAGAAGTCTACTAATATCAAATACCAGCCTTAATTTGAGGAAGAAATTTCTGAGGATGTACGTCTGGGGTACAGCATTGTATGGTAGTGAAACATGGACTGTGGGAAAACCGGAACAGAAGAGAATCGAAGCATTTGAGATGTGGTGCTATAGACGAATGTTGAAAATTAGGTGGACTGATAAGGTAAGGAATGAGGAGGTTCTTCGCAGAATCGGAGAGGAAAGGAATATGTGGAAAACACTGATAAGGAGAAGGGACAGGATGATAGGACATCTGCTAAGACATGAGGGAATGACTTCCATAGTACTAGAGGGAGCTGTAGAGGGCAAAAACTGTAGAGGAAGACAGAGATTGGAATACGTCGAGCAAATAATTGAGGACGTAGGTTGCAAGTGCTACTCTGAGATGAAGAGGAAAGGAATTCGTGGCGGGCCGCATGAAACCAGTCAGTAGACTGATGACCAAAAAAAAAAAAGTAGCCTCCATGGACATAAGCAGGTGCTGACTCTTGCACTCAGTCGGTCATACAGATGTCGTGTGCTGTCTTGGGATACGCTATTTCATGCCTGCAAGAACTATTCACGTAGTTCTGCAAGAGATGTTGGCTGACGAGTAACTTCTTGTTCTACAATACCTCACATGCGCTCAGTTGGAGATGATTATGGTCATATTGCTGACCAGGGAAGTTGCTGCACGTTTTGCAGAACATGTCGAGTTTCACGGACAGTGTGTGAACATGTATTATACTTTTGGAACAACACATCACCTCCCTGTTGCAAGAATGGCAAAATAATGGGTCTAACAACATTCTGGTTAGCGTCACCTCCAGAAACAGAAAAGGTGAACGGGAGTTGTAGCTTATTGCACCGCACACAGTAAGACATGGGTTGGGCCCAATGCATTTTAGGCGCATGCGCTCTATGAGACAGCGCTCGCGAGGTCTACATCATACACGAAAATCACCATCATTTGCGTGCAGGCAGAATCTGCGGTAATCACTGTAGACTATGGTGCACCATTCCATCTCACAAGTGATCCTTTCATGGCACCACTCAAGTTGTGCACGTCGATGCTGTGGTGTGAGTGAAAATGGGCTAGAGGTGTGCCAACCGTCCCACTACCAATAAGATGTACAATCTGCCACTGCCGGCCTTACAAAACGACGATGCTGGTAAGCGTCTGTGCTGTTTGGGCGTCCAAAATCTCGTCTATGGGTATGACAATGTTCACGTGACCACCATCATTGCATCACTAACGAAGCACATACAACTTGTGTGGTAATTCTCTGAAAAGACTGTCCTGCCACTGGGAAGGCTGCAATCTGACCGCTTTCAGACACACTCAGTTGCATGTACTAATCACGAGTGCGTCACCATGGCATGGTTACCTGCTTGCTTCGCACGTTTTCACAACACTGAGCTTTCATGCCGTGAGCATTCTCCATTAAAGTGTAGACACAGATGACGCTCTGGTAGCTATGCCACTACGCTGTCTGTTGGCAGACGACGTTGAAAACATTATCAGTGCTCCTACCGTTCCCTAGGTGGCTTATGCTGTCATCGGATCAAAATCGACATCGTCATTCCAGGTGTACTAATTTTGTTTCCAGCAGTGTGTAAACTACTGTAGTAGTATTTCTCTGTAACCTCAATCACAAATGCCGGCACATTTTGCCCTCACCTCCCAAGTTTACATTATATCAGGCCGAGACCGGTATTTCTAGGCATTCTAATTTTGTGAAGCGTTAATGTAAATAACAGACGGCCAGTATCCTGTGTAGCGCCCATCCATCTTCTTCAATATGCTCATGACACAACCTTCCTTGCCCTCTATAATACACTTCAACGGTCCCAGTGCTCGCTCCAAACCCACCTAAACCAGTTTACTGCTTAGTGCAACCAGTGGGTCCTTCGAATTAACCCTTCCAAAACCCAGGTAATCGTTTTACAATATACCTACCCCTCCTCCCAGTTCCATGATTTCTACCTCACCATCTATGGCTGCCCTAAAAATGGCTCTGAGCACTATGGGACTTAACTTCTGAGGTCATCAGTCCCCTAGAACTTAGAACTACTTAAACCTAACTAACCTAAGGACACCACACACATCCATGCCCGAGGCAGGATTCGAACCTGCGACCATAGTAGTCCTGCGGTTCCAGACTGTAGCGCCTAGAACCACACGGCCACCCCGGCCGGCGACTGCCCTTTCCAACTTACCTCCACTTTAAAATACCTTGATCTCGCCCTAGACCATCACCTCACCTGGACTCCCTTCTCCTTACTATCCAATGCAAAGCCCACAGTCTCCTGAAACTCCTATCCAGCTAGACATGGGAATTGCACCCTTCCACCATCAGTCACACCTACAAATCCTTGATCCATCCCATCCTATGTTATGCCAGTGTTGCAAGGATCTCTGCCCTCCCTACATTCTGTAACGCCCACCAAATCCTTGAACACCATGCGCTCTTCCTCGCTTTTCGTATCTGTGCTTCACCTGATATTTATCCTTTCTTCCAGCTCTGAGCCTCCTCTTCCCCTCCCTTTCTCTCTTGGGCTCCCTCTCCTTCCCCTCCCCTCCGCTGATTCCTCCCTCCTCCCCCTGTCCTCACTTCTCCTTTCCTTGTGCTCCCTCCCCATCTCCTGTCCCTAGATGTGCTTCCTCCTCTCCGACCTTCTCTCCCTTGGCAGGCTGTTCATATTTTAATGCAGTTACTTTGTCGTGTTTTGGTGCTCCCCGTGTGTGTAGCATCAGTGCAGTGTGTGTTCGGTGTTGTTGTCCCATACAATAAACGTCGTTTTTAATTGTTCTACTCATACCACCAGTGTTTAAGTGTTATGTCTCCATCAAGAGCCACTTTAACTGAATGTCTATTTTACGTAAACGTGCTTCGTCCAAATACCCTCTTTTTGTATATTTTAACTCCAGTTGCTTCCCCCTTCTGGTGCGTACATTTCGTCTTTTATCCCCATATTTTATATATGTAATGTGGTATTTTATATATTCTCTTGGCTGAAGAGCGGCGAAATGTGCCGTTGCCGGGCCACCCCTGCCCCCATGGGTTAGGGGAATGAAATGACAATAAAAGGGGAAAAAAGCCTGTTTAGCGCCCAATTCTTGAGTCAAGAGATAAACCGCAGGCGCAGAGTGGAGCAACGGCGGGGCGGAGCGCGGGAGGCCGTCAGGGACGCCAGATGGCTTGACGGTCGATGGCGACGCCGTGTATCGGCCGAGCAGGTGATTTATAGGCGGCGGGGCGGCGATTCGCAGCAAGAAAAGGCGCGCGAGTGTCAGCCGGAGCAGGCTGGCCAGCGCAGAGCGCGCCGTGTCGCGCCGTGTCGGCAGCTAGGGACCCGGATTCCGGGGCCGGCCCTCACATATCGACGTACCCTGGGCCAGCCCGCAGTTAGCCTGGTCTAGCAGGTGTCTCTGATTCACGTATAACCCGGACTCTCATTAGGCTTCTTACACGGCGTTGGATATGTCACTTTCATCCAACTAGTAATAAACAACAGTTTATTTTCAAGTTAAAATATACAGCGTGTCCCAGGAGTGATGGTCAATATTGACCGATATGATAGAATGGAGAGTGCAGAGAGACCAGCAGAAGAGAAACATAAACATATACAGAAGGGTCATAGGTGGATCTGCGAAAGAAGGGCTTGGAAAATATGAGAAAAAGATGAAACCAGTTTGGTGGGATGCAGAAATAGTAGAGATTACTGAAAAGATAACAGAGGCTTATTTGATGTTCCTGAATGTAAATGACAATCAAAGTAAGGATATATATGACACTAAATAGAGAAGTAAAAATAGAAGACTTAAAAAGGAAACAGAACGCGTGGGAAGAAACATGTAAATATGCAGAGGGGATGATTGGTGGGGCTTTTAGTGTTGAAGTATGGAGAACAATCAAGTCAATGCGAGTATCAACGAGCAACAAATTACATCATATTAATATTAGTCACTGTCAATGGATAACGCATTTTAAGGATTTATTCCACGAAATTGGCCTGAATTTCCACGTAGATGTGAGGTCAGGATGCAACAGTAACAGCTATTGCGTTTAGGTATAGAAGTTCTCCAACACTTTGTAAGAAACTGTAAGATGAATAAGGCAATAGGATATGGATTAATATACCCAGAGCCGGTGGAGTTTGGTCCACCGGAATTGATGAAGATGCTAAGGAGGCTGTTGAAAGAGTACTAAGTGGAGAAGATGATCCACCGGAATGTAAAACATGTAGATTTGTGCATAATAAAGTGTCACATAATGTTCCAAACACACTCATGTTCAGAAGAAAAACAGAACACCTTGAACGACTGGAGATAGCACTATGGTATTTACAGGGCAGGTACATTAGTATGTTATGCAGAAATGATAAGCATTTCAATTGCCTCGGTTCAGCATGTGTCCTCTTGCCTAGTAGGCACAGGGTCCGTGGCTTCTGAATCTTGTTCCATGCGTGATGACATCTATTTGCACAAGGCGCGAATGACATCCCGTAATACAGCCATCCATGCTTATATCACCTGATTCTAAAATTCATCTGTGGTGGTTGGCCCACATAATTTTCAGTTGCCGACAAGTCTGGCGATCACGCAGGCCATGGCAAAAAGGATGACATCCTGTGACACCAAAAATGTACGTGTTCATGCACCAACATGTAGTCGTGCATTGTCTTGCTGAAAAACGGTGTCTCGGGAGTTGTGCAGGAAGCGAATGGCTACGTGTCGCAGCTTGTTATTCACTTATATCACACTGGTCAAGTTCCCTGAACGGGCTTCAACTGTGATTTGTGGTTATACCCAATAGCACCCTACACCATAAGGTCATGAGTGGCGCTGCATGTCTAGTGGTACGGCTCTCCCTGTCTGTTGCGAACCAAAATGCGGCCATCATTTTTAACAAAACAATATCTGATGCCATTACTGCCCCCAGTGACGTCGTTACATACATCGTTGCCATCTAGAATGGTTCTGAACATTCGTCAAAGGTAGGCGGAGAATTTGACGACGAGCATGTAGCCCCTAGCGTAATTAAGGGCGACGGACTGTCACCGCCGTTAGTGTACACATCCATCTCGTCGTGTTCTACGGTCTTCCATGAACCATTCTGCACACATCCGTTGCACTGCCGAAACACTTCGCCCTACAATTTTCCGGATGGATGCATGAAATTCTCTCATGCCAATAATACGTCCTCTTCCAAACTCACTGATTTGACGGTACAGTTCGCACATATGCCAATGAGCCATTCTGCACATCTGCTCAAGTCACAACGATCCATTACCTTTGGTTTGTAGCGGCTGTGAGAGCTGCAAGCATATTTTACCGGTAGGTGATGTTGCGCCGCGATATCGATGTTGATCTTGAACCCATGGGCCGGCGTGGTTGAAATGCTAATTATTTCTGCAGAACATACTAATGTACAGTTTGGGAGAATAAAGAAATAAACGAATAACGAGTTATTTTGCATCAAGGCGGACTCAATTTCTGATATTGTTGTTTTTGAGATTGGATGTGGTAAGTTGACGTTAGCGAAGAATGCCTTTAAGGCGACAAAGACGCTATTATCAACGCCCCACTGAGTTTGAACGATGTCGCGTAATAGGGCTACGAGAAACTGGAAGTTTCTTCAGCGATATTGCAGAAAGACTTGCAAGGAATGAGCCACCGTACATGACTGCTAGGAGCGGTGGTCACAGGAATGTACGGTCGCAAGAAGACCGGGCTCCTGGTGGCCGCGTGACACTACCGGCACAGGGAAGACAATCGTGTTCGGTGTATGGCTGTCGAGCATCGTACAGCACTGCAGCAGCAATCTGAGCAGCAGTTTGCACTTCAGTGACACAATGAACTCTTACAAATCGGTTACTCAAGGACAGCTCCGATCCAGACAACATGTAACGTGCATGCCATTGATCCCAAACCAGCCCCATTTGTCACTTCAGTGCTGTCAAGCGAGAACTCATTGGAGAGCAGGGTGGAGGTCCGTTGAGTTCTCTGATGAAAGCTGGTTCTGTCTCGATGGCAGCGATGGCCCTGTGTTAATTAGAAAGAGGCAACTTGAGGACCTGCGACTAACCTGTCTAAGTGCTGAACACACTGGACCCACACCTGGAGTTATTGTCTGAGGTGCGATTTTATATAACAGCAGGAGCTCTCTCGTGGCTATCCCATGCAGCCTGACTGCAAATTTGTACATCGGTCTACTGCTTCGAGTTGTCGCGCTACCATTCGTGAAAAGCATTCCGTGGATTGTTTTCCAGCAGGATAACTCTCGCTCACATATCGTTGTAATGTGGCAACATGCACTACAGAGTGTGAACGTGCTTGAAAACCCCTAAATTGGCCAGCAATATCGCCAGATATCTTTCAAATGGGGAACGTTTGGAGCATTATGGGCAGGGCCCTCCAACCATCTCGGGATTTTTACGATGTGACTCGCCAGTTGCACAGAATTTAGCACGATATCCCTAATGAGGACATTCAACAACTTACAAGTTAATGCCAAGCCGATTAATTGCTTGCATAATGGGCAGAGGTGGACCAACATGCTATTGACTTGCTCAGTTTGTGAAGCTCGTTCTCTTAAATAAATCATTCAGTTTCTCTAAAACTGTAATGATTTGTTTGTCTGTACGCGTACACCACATGTACCGATTTCCGCTACATTCGGTTAATTCCTTCGCGCGCGTCGTTTTCTGTTTGTTTGTTTTTGTCTTAAGGTTTCTGTGATCTACTATGAAATGGTTTCTTGTTTCTAGGAATAAAGTGGAGCACTAAAAGAAATGTGAAATTTCTGAAATTATTATATGGAGTTAAACTGACGAAGAAGAAAATAAATAATATGTTCTTTGGCGTAGCATGTAATCTTAGCCTCCCACACATAACTGTTAATTTTTTCTTAGACTCTTTATTAGTTTAAAAAGCTTCGAAAGACTTAAAATATACAAAAGCAAAACTTTTTACTTATATTCATATTTTTTCTTGTTGTTGGCTCCACTTCTTGCGTCTAGGGGTACATTCTTACGGCTGAAATTTTGATGAAGATTTACCTGTAGATTTCTTGAATTTTATTCTTTGTCACATTATTAAACATCACACCGTCTTTACAATTTTGTCATATTATTAAATATCACACCGTCTTTACAATTTCCACTTAATATTCCAAATTACATTCTTAGTGTCGATCATATGAAAACGACTGTCTCCATTACCACTACCACCTATATTCTGCAGTACACACAATATTCCAAAGAGTTTACAAGGCAAAAAAGTTTACAAACTTTCTTCACAAAAAAAGAATCATCACCAAGATATATTATTATTTTGTAAATACATCCAGAAATAAATTTAATAATCACCATTAGATTGTGCAGATAATAATATGAATTTTAAATATGCCAGAGTTTCTAATTTCAAATGTTTCTAAAAGGAAACAATTTTAATCGTTAGTGTATATCAGTTGTAACAAATTAATTTCTTTTTATACATTTTAGCCTGAAATATAAACACAGTATACAAAATCAAATGAGATTCTTTCAGTGAAACCGCTGAGAATGTTCGCCTATGACAGATTTGGGATTAATCCTGGTTACTTCTACAAAAAATGATAATGTTAGAAACGGGTCTCCCATTACAAGCACCAAATTTATTATCTTTTCACAGGCAATAATGTCAGCTGCCCTCACATGTCTGCCTCTTTGGCTAAGCAAAGCTCATTATATGTGCTCCCCCCTCCCCCTAACTGCCCCAACACGTGACACACAGCACTAGCAGCCTTACTGACAAGCGGTGCTTTCCAGAGGGATATGATCAGGACTGCACGTATATGCATGGTGTTGTTGAAGTATTTATACATTACCCAGCATGTACATTATACAACAAATTTAATAATTTTTAGTACGGTTTGTGTTCAATGTTGTAAGAGAAAGATGTTCCATTCCCTGCTTCACCCACTTGGGGGTTGATTTTTTTTTCTTTTCTAATCTTTCCTATCTTTTTCTTCAGGGTTCAAGCTACGTCTGTACCAAATTTCATCGAAATCGTTTCAGCAATTTAGACATGAAAATGCAGCAGACAAAGTTACGATTCCATTTATAATATTGTAGCATGAGTTGGGGTCAGCAGTGTACATGGTAACATTTCCTTCAATAGCTAACATACTTCTTTTGCTCGTAATTACAGTGTTCACTTTGTAAGTAGGCTGTTTAGGTTTTTATGTTGGTAACGCCCTGTAGCGCTCTGTATGAAAATCACTGACTGTGCTGTGTGCAGTCTGTGGCTGGTTTGCATTGTTGGAATTTTTGCTATTGTAGTGTTGGGCAGTTGGATGTGAACAGCGCGTAGCGTTGCGCAGTTGGAGGTGAGCCGCCAACAGTGGTGGATGTGGGGAGAGAGATGGCAGAAATTTGAGAGCGGACGATCTGGACGTGTGTCCATCAGAAAGAGTAAATTTGTAATATTGGATATCATGAACTTATATACATATGATGACTTTTGAACATTATTAAGGTAAATACATTGTTTGTTCTCTATCAAAATCTTTCATTTGCTAACTATGCCTATCAGTAGTTAGTGCCTTCAGTAGTTAGAATCTTTTATTTAGCTGGTAGTATTGGCGCTCGCTGTATTGCAATAGTTCGAGCAACGAAGATTATTGTGAGGTAGGTGATTCATGAAAGGTATAGGCCATTGTTAGTCAGGACCATTCTTTGGTAGGGATTATTGAAAGTCAGATTGCGTTGCGCTAAAAAAAATATTTTTCTTCAGTTTAGTGATAATCAGAATAAGTAAAGAGAGAAATGTCTGAGTACGTTCAGTTTTGCTAAGCTGTTTGAAAATTAAATAACGTAAGAGGTTTATCAGCAAAATCATTCATTAATTTTTCTATGAGGACGTTTCAACTTCTGGACAGAGGAATTTCGATTCTCTCCCTAGCCTGTGCAAGCCATTTGCCATACAAGTTACATGCTTTAATTGAGGGTAGAAAACCGTACGCAGTCCTGCCTTTTCCATGTACGTCGCAGCATCAGTAACCCTAATGAAGGCACTATTTTCATTTTCTTCACAATTCAATAAAATCTTTGTTTGCCCTGTCATTTATCCCATCTAGCATGGAGTCTGCTTTTCAGGTTTTGGAAAATTTCACATTATTTAATTATGTGGTTGGACGCCCTTCCGTCTAACACCCTTTCACTACCACTTTTTTTCAGAGTGAGAAGCATTTTAATTAATGCCATAGTCCTAAGTAATAACATGCAAACATTATTTCTTTCCCATTTCGTTTTCCAGTGAGGAGAAGGGTGGGATGTACGGAGTTATTCACGACTACACAAAAATTGTAAGACATAGAGAAAACAGGCACATTTCAGTAGAGACAGTAGCACTACAAGTTTTTAGCTCACATTGAAATTGCTCAACACACGAACTGTTTCCACGGCGGCAAACATCAATACATGCATGCAGTTGATTGACACGAACTGTCTGGGAAGGCTCGACAGTAACACATTATGGGAGCCTGTTCATTGGGTTGGATACTTCTTAGCTTGATGGAAAAACACGCAGCGGAACGGAACAGAGGGTTAACAATGAAACCTAAAGATAGGACAACCTACAGGTTTAAGCTGTAATTATAAGAAACCTGGAAACCATTGGGAGACTTACCTTTAACAGCTGGACATTGCTACGTAGCAGTAACATGCAGCAAATTCCCACTGCTTCCCTGATAACGTATCATGGGACACATACGTCCCAATGGTAGTGGAATGTTTAATGCAGCAAATTCCCACTGCTTCCCTGATAACGTATCGTGGGACACATACGTCCCAATGGTAGTGGAATGTTTAAGGGGGGGAAGCCGTCTGCGCCCACAGTCTGTCGCTTTATTTTGTGTGGTGTTGCAGTTTAACTGTTTGTATGCCGTGTCTTATGAGTCGGATTTGGGGATCAGCCCATAACTTACGTAAAAAATTGAGGAAACGCATAATAACCACACTCTGGCTGGTGATAATTAGCCACGCAAATTCGATCTGGATGTGGCTAATCTCTCTGACTCGTTAGCTGGAGCGCTGCACGTTATACTATATGATCAGGACACAAAACCGTAAAATTCCTACTGTTTAAATTTTGGAACTGTCTTTATAGACACTACATTAATACATTTAAAACTAAAACTCACAGACTGCCTTAAATTACAGGAATTTTTACCTATATTTGCGTATTAAACAGAGCTCAGTCATTTATACGTATTTTATTTATTGATGCACTGTTCAGCCAACACTTCAATGGCTGGTCCAGCATGACACTAAAATCAGATTGGGCGTTCATGCTTTTCAATGAGCACATTATAAATATACCTTCCACAATGAAAATAACACTTGAAACTCTACAAAAGTGTGAATCTTCAGTCATTTTGGGACATAAATATGTGGCCACATCACATTCCCTTTAAAATTACGTTTTCTGAAGGTAACTCATAGGAGGGGGGCAAGTTATCCAGAATATGCATTTCATACATTTATAAAAACACATATAATATTGAAATCTAAAAACTGACATATGTATGTTTGCAATAGTGTGACCACTATCAACGATGTTTCTCCACTAGGGGTTTGAGAGGGCAGATGCGAGATAGAAAGGAGTACCTATGAACATTAACGAGTCTCGCATTTTAGATCACTATCAAAACATTGTTCTTACACTATAGAAGATATCATTCGTCTTCCTATCCAATGCAAGGCTGAGAAAACTCCCCAGATTCCACATACCCGCAAGTGGAAACTGGAGCAGTAGCATAGCTCCACTCAGCTGTAGGTTGTCGAAAGGGCTGCCTGCCTGTAGGGGCGTAGGAATCGTCTATGGACAGATACATTTTTAAAGTGCTCAATAAAAGTTCGTGGATGGCACCGACGATGTTGCTTAATTGTAGCCGGAGGGGGGGGGGCGGGAGAGGGGGGAGAAGGGGGGAGAAGGATCATGGAACCCCTTGCCATTTCATTCATGTGCATGGAAATGTCCCACTTGACAGTGATCACGCCACATGAGGATGCAAAGCAGAAGGGCTGAAGAAGCATAAACATCCTTTGCTGTTTCGGATCACATTCAAATTTCGCTGAACGACCTTGAAGGGACCTTAGTGACTCCACCACGTACACCAAGCAAAAATCGCAATTGTGCAACACTCCAAACACTGTGAGTGGGATTGCAGTCGCACGATGTCCCTAGAGAAAGACTCCATCGACCGGTGTGTGTCAGCAGTGTCAAAGATTGCCAAGAACCTCGTTATTTTACACATCGCATTGCAAACAGTCGTTTGGACCGCGAAATATGTGTAAATGAAAGTCCCGAGGAAGGGATGGTTTTTCTGATGGCCTTTATGTTACCGGAAGCTTCTCCGTGACGATTCTAAGCGGCAGTGAGTCTCAAATGTTTTCATTGCCCACCCATAATAAAACTACGTGGTTCCAACACTTAGCGTCGCCGTTCTGACCTCATCGCATAGGCTTCAAGGCAAGGAGTGAGTTGTAATCAAGGGGGAGGGGTGACGATCTTTCCATCGTGTGACACGTTCACGATGGCATTGGGCATAATTGTGATGAAATTTGGTGCCAATTTGACATCAGTGACCCACTTTATACCTCACATGAAATTCTGAGCACTGGTCTTTTCTTCACGTGTGTCGACCTCTTCCAGTTTGAAGCGTTGTCGAGACCGAGGGTCACATCGTAGGGCACCATGCTTTAGCAAAATTACGGAGGAAAGTTTTAGGCACCATTTACGTAAATTTCAAACTTTTGCATCGCAATGAGAGACAAATACAAGAACCTTTCACTGTATTTGGCACAGCCTAGTACTCAGCATGTCTCACTATACACAATGACAGAAATGTAAGTTGTTATGCCATGCGGCACGAGTCTGATATTGAGCAAAGTCTGTGGACACGTTTTTCCAACATGAACTTTGTGATGTACTGTTCAGACGACAGATATTGAATAATTAAACTTCCCTTCCACTCGGAACTGATCTACATCAAAATGAGGGTTGAACCATCACTGCTACGAATACATCCTGTATCATTGCGGAAGAGAAGCAGGCAGCCTGCGTAAGTCATCTTGAAGGATTCCTGTCATACTTGAAACACATGCTATGTCAGTTCTTGAAGATTTCTGGTTGAGGACTTACATGCAAGTATACTTATTCCCAATGAGTCACAGAGTAATCCAATGGGTGACAAATTACTAGAGAAGGTAGGCCCGTCAAGGATCTGTACATTCTTCAGTGCATTTATGGTATGGAATGTAGTATTTAGTCTTGCATTATCATGCTATAAGATATCATTTGGTGTGCTGGTCATTTAGGAAATGACAACAGGGTTTACCATTCTTGACACATACTGGTGAGCTCTCGGCCTTCCTTCGAGAATTAACAAAGCAGTCATATTGTCACATCCAATAGCTTCCCATACTGTGGCTCCAGTGGTTGGAGAGACTTGGGTCTAAAAAAAGCTACATACTGTGAGGTTTCACCGAGTCGTCTACGGGCACGTTTCTGTCGATCTGACTGCCACAGACGTAAGAGAGACTCCTGGTTGAACACAAAGGATGGTATTAGTTTCTTCATGTGTGTAGCTCCAAGCCCTCGAAGTAATTTCTGAACGTTTAGAACATTTTAAATGTTCACAGTCTACGGTGGACATTTAAAAGGTTCTAACATGTACAGGAAACATATAAAATCACAGTGTCCCAGCTGACTCTGTCTCTGCACTGTAACAAGAAGCGGGGATGACTAGGTGTTTGCGGCGGTTCTCTACCAGAGATGGATACAAGTGCATCAGAAGAGGGTGGGTAGAGTTTACAATAATTTTTGTATTCTGTTTATTTACAAAAATGGGACTTGGAAACTGCAAGTAAGGTTATAGTGTCCTCCAGTGTGACAGCCTCTGGTTGCTGACCGAGGATCCTGCTGCAGTTGCTGCTTCCCTTAGAGAAGCTCAGGTCCCCCTATCGAAATACGGGCAACCTGGCGGCGGCAGCGGCGGGTGCTATCATCTGCGTCACACTCCAGTATCACAGAGTCCAGAAGTCCTCTGCTGGCACGTCGGCAGAATCAGGATGCCTGGACTCTCACGTCGTCCTCCCGAGGAGGCGGCGAAGTACTGAGCTGCCTAGGCGTCCAGATGCAGTGGCGACGGGCAGAGGTTTGGAGCACGGTGGCGGTAGATACGGCTACAGCACGACGCTGTCCACCACAGACTGTACATCTACATCTATGTGATTACTCTGCTATTCACAAGTAAGTGCCTAGCAGAGGGTTCAACGAACCACTTTCAAGCTGTCTCTCTACTATTCCACCCTCGAACGGCGCGCGTAAAAACGAGCACTAAAATTTTTCTGGACGAATCCACATTTCTCTTATTTTATCGTGATGATCATTTTTACCTAAGTAGGTGGATGCCAACAGAATGTTTTCGCAATAGGAGGAGAAAACTGCTGAATGAAATTTCATGAGAAGATCCCACCGCAACGAAAAACGCCTTCGTTTTAGCGATTGCCACTGCAGTTCACGTATCATGTCTGTGGCGCTATCTCCTCTATTTCACGAAAATACAAAACAAGCCGCTCTTCTTTGAGCTTTCTAGATATCATATGTCAGTCCCACCTTATGCGGTTCCCACACCACAAAGCAATACCCAGAATTAGGCGGACAAGTGTAGTGTAAGCAGTCTGTTTGGTAGATCTGTTGCACCTTCTAAGTGTTCCGCCAGTGAATTGCAGTCTTTGATTTTCTCTACCTACAACATTATCTAGTTCATCGTTCAAATTTAGGTTATTTGTAATTGTAATCCGTAAGTTAATTTTAATTTTAATAATGAACAGCCTCAGCCGGACGAGGTGGCCAAGCGGTTCTAGGCGCTGCAGTCTGGAACCGCACGACCGCTACGGTGCTGTGCCTCGGGCACGTATGTGTGAGATGTCCTTAGGTTAGTTAGGTTTAAGTAGTTCTACGTTCCAGGGAACTGATGACCTCAGACGTTAAGTCCCATAGTGCTCAGAGCCATTTGAACCATTTGAACCATTTGAATGAACAGCCTTAGTTGCACCGTTTACCTAGAATTTACCCACGTTTCAGTCGGGATAACCCAACCTTGGGTTACTGTGGGGATTGGGGACTACCAATGCGGTTTCCGCAGAAACAGGTCCACATTAGATCACTTATTCACCCTAAGACAAGTAACTGAGAAGGCGTGGGAATTCAATGTAGATGTCCACATATTATTAGTAGATTTTAAAAAGGCCTATGATAGTATACACCGACAGACACTCCTAGATATAATGAAGGAAGTTAAAATACCATCAAAATTAATCAGCTTAGTTAAAATATGTATAGATGAAACTTTATGTCGCATAAAGACACCGGTAGGAGAAACTGAAGTATTTAAGGTGTACACTGGAGTGAGACAAGGGGATACCATTTCACTTATTTTATTTAAGCTTGTGCTAGAGAAGATCGATAGAGAATTTTCTAAAACCAGTCCACAAGGGATATAGTTACAGGATGTGAACATTACAAGACGTGCCTATGCAGATGATGTAGCACTAATAAGTAGTTCCAAAAGAGAATTAATCAGAATGATGCAAAATTACTACAAAACTGCTGAGAAAACAGGATTATATGTTAATGAATAAAAGACAGAATGTTTGTTGTTGTCTTCAGTCCTGAGACTGGTTTGATGCAGCTCTCCATGCTACAAAAGACAGAATACCTGCCCGTAAGTAAGAAAACCAGAAAAGATGCACCTCTGACTGTAGATGGATTCAATTTCAAGACAGTTGACCACTTCAAGTACCTAGGAAGTCTTTTTAGTAATAACAACAGAACAGATATAGAAACAGATGCCCGGATATCAACAGCAAAGAAGACACTTTTTAGTTTCAACAAAACTCTAAGAAAAATATCACGTAGCAGTAACTTCAAAATCGCTTATATCAAACGACCATTATACCTGTGATGTTATATGGATGTGAAACATTAATATTTAGAAAGAAAGATGAAGAAAAACTGTTAATATTCGAAAGAAAAGTACTAAGGAAAATTTTTGGACCTGTATACGACGAAAATAACATGGAATGGGGAATAAGAAGAAATGAAGAATTAAGAGGGCTGTACAAACACCGTAACAACGTCGAAACGCTCAAAAGGAGAAGGGTGAATTGGGCAGGCCATATAACAAGAACGACAGAGAGTAGACTACCTAGAATGTCATTCAGCAGAACAATAGAAGGAACGAGAGGAAGAGGGAGACCCAGAATCAGATGGCGGGATAACATTCGGGAGGACACAACTAGGATGAACAGCAACAGCAACTGGACAAACAGCGCATTGGACAGGCAGAAGTGGAAGAGGCTCATAGAGCAGACGCATGGTCGATAAGGCCCCTGCCACAAGTAAAGTAAAGTAAAAAGTAATCCAACCTTCTTCAGAATAACAAAAAAATGGCTCTGAGCACTATGGGACTTAACATCTGTGGTCATCAGTCCCCTAGAACTTAGAACTACTTAAACCTAACTAACCGAAGAACATCACACACATCCATGCCCGAGGCAGGATTCGAACCTGCGACCGTAGCGGTCACGCGGTTCCAGACTGTAGCGCCTAGAATCGCACGGCCACACCGGTCGGCTTCAGAGTAACAGTGTCTACCGTTTGTCCATAGTGGACATCGTCAAGCAAAAACTACAAATCCATAAATTATCGTCAGACTGTAAAACTTATAAATTATCGTCAGACTGTAAAACTTATAAATTATCGTCAGACTGTAAAACTTATCTGGCACTGCCTCGGCCCCACTTCACGACCGCGATGCGGCAGCCACGAATGCTGTACTGGAACTCTAGGTAAACGATGCAACTGAGGCTGTTCAATATTAAAATTGAAATTAATATTTATACAGTTGCTAACAGGGCCGCGAAATGTTGAGGATATTTAATCCCTAAGTACTGAGTTGAATTTACGGCCTTCAAATTTGTGTGAGTTATCACGTAATCGAAATTTAGCGGATTTCTTTTAGTACTCATGTGAATAATTTAACACTTTTCTTTATTCAGGGTCAATTGTCACTTTTCGCACGACACAGATATCTTATCTAAATCATTTTGCAATATGTTTTGGTCATCTGATGACTCTACAGGACGGTAAATGACAGCATCATCCACAAACAATCTAAGACGCCTACTCAGATTGTCTCCTATGTTGTTTATATAAATCAGGAACAACAGAGGGCCTGTAACACTTCCTTGGGGAACGCCGGATATTACTTCTGTTTTACTCGATGATTTTCCGTCTATTACTACGAACAGTGACCTTTCTGACAGGAAATCACGAATCCAGTTGCACAACGGCGGCGATATTCCATAGACATGCAGTTTGATTAGAAGACGCTTGTGAGGAACGGTGTTGAAAGCCTTCTGGAAATCTAAAAATATGCAAGCAATTTGACATTCCCTGTCGATAGCACTCATTACCTCATGAGTAGAGAGTTAGTTGTGTTTAACAAGAACGACGTTTCCTGAATCCGTGCTGACTATGTGTCAATAAATCGTTTTCTTCGAGGTAATTCATAATATTCTAACACAGTATAAGTTCCAAAACCCCACTGCACATCGACGTTAGTGATATGGGCCTGTAATTCGGGGGATTACTCTTATTCCCATTTTTGGTTATTGGTGTGACCTGACCAAGTCATTAGGTACGAATCTTTCTGTGAGCGAGTGGTTGTATATAATTGCTAAAATGGAGCTATTGCATCAGAAAACTCTGAAAGAAACCTGACTGGTATACAATCTGGACCGTCTACGTCCACTTCGCGAAATAAATTAATAAATTATACACGGCTAAGTCGTTGAACACTAGAAATTATATTTTACTTTTCATTGAGCTCTGTACGCGAATAATTATTGTCTTAGAAGACATATAACCGTGCAAGAAATACGAAATGTTGCCCTGTTTCTGATGAAAATGAATGAAGTTGTTTAAAATCTAGTAAAGTAGTTTCAGCAAGGCAACATTATTTCAACTAAACGCAAGGCGTATGAATAGGTCGAAATATTCAAAAACGAAGGGAACTATTTAAGCAACGAACAGTGTACGAGCGAACTGAGAAAGAAATATACGGCGCAACACAATTAAAGGGTCGCCTTTTTGAAACCGCGTAATTCCCGTTGTAGCACTGATGTTTGAAATTTGAACCAAAGGTGGCTACAACCTTCCTGGCGCTCTGCGACATCACCTTCGGGTTCAGCAGCGCTCCAAACAGGAAGGTGTCGCCATGCGCGGAAAGAAGACGAGAGCTCAGAACTCTATGTGAGGTGTACCGTGGGTTAATTATGCCTCACTGGCACCAAATTTCTCCACATTTGTACCGAACGCCACGTGTCATGAGGTAGAAAGATTGTTACACCCAAGTCTCGTGGGCCTGTAAACCCACTGAACGTGATTGCACCCCTTTGGAGTGTAGCAATTTTTGCTCTGCAATTTTGCTCTGCAATTTTTGCTCTAGTGTATAATACGGAATCACTATGGATCGTACAAAACCACTCGATGAAATTGGAACGTGATCCGAAGTAGCAAAATGTGTTTATGCTCCTTCAGCCCTACTATTTCGCACACTCCCCTAGCGTGATCATTAGGGGGGGGGGGGGGGTAGAGGGGCGGAGGGGGGAGTTGGAAATTGACGCATGCACCTATAAAACGGAAAAGGATTCCTCTACGACCACAGTTCGACAACACCCTCAGCTCCACCCGCACACCCGTTCACTGATCCCTAGGAGCCAATGTGACAAGCAACCGTTTCGACTCACTTCAACTGAGTGACGCTACATCGCTGAAGTAGTACTTGCTGGCCGCATGCGAAATACAGGGTGTTACAAAAAGGTAAGGCCAAACTTTCACTTTCAGAAAACATTCCTCACACACTAAGAAAGAAAATATGTTATGTGGACATGTGTCCGGAAACGCTTACTTTCCATATTAGAGCTCATTTTATTACTTCTCTTCAAATCACATTAATCATGAAATGGAAACTCACAGCAACAGAACGTACCAGCGTGACTTCAAACACTTTGTTACAGGAAATGTTCAAAATGTCCTCCGTTGGCGAGGATACATGCATCCATCCTCCGTCGCATGGAATCTCTGATGCGCTGATGCAGCCCTGGAGAATGGCGTATTGTATCACAGCCGTCCACTATACGAGCACGAAGAGTCTCTACATTTGGTACCGGGGTTGCGTAGACAAGAGCTTTCAAATGCTCCCATAAATGAAAGTCAAAAGGGTTGAGGTCAGGAGAGCGTGGAGGCCATGGAATTGGTCCGCCTCTACCGATCCATCGGTCACCGAATCTGTTGTTAAGAAGCGTACGAACACTTCGACTGAAATGTGCAGGAGCTCCATCGTGCATGAACCACATATTGTGTCGTACTTGTAAAGGCACATGTTCTAGCAGCACAGGTAGAGTATCCCGTATGAAATCATGATAACCTGCTCCTTTGAGCGTAGGTGGAAGAACATGGGGCCCAATCAAGACATCACCAACAATGCCTGCCCAAAAGTTCACAGAAAGTCTGTGTTGATGACGTGATTGCACAATTGCGTGCGGATTCTCGTCAGCCCACACATGTTGATAGTGAAAATTTACAATTTTTTCACGTTGGAATGAAGCCTCATCCACAAAGAGAACATTTGCACTGAAATGAGGATTGACACATTGTTGGATGAACCATTCGCAGAATTGTACCCGTGGAGGCCAATCAGCTGCTGATAGTGCCTGCACACGCTGTACATGGTACAGAAACAACTGGTTCTCCCGTAGCACTCTCCATACAGTGACGTGGTCAACGATACCTTATACAGCAGCAACTTCTCTGACGCTGACATTAGAGTTATCGTCAACTGCACGAAGAATTGCCTCGTCCATTGCAGGTGTCCTCGTCGTTCTAGGTCTTCCCCAGTCGCGAGTCATAGGCTGGAATGTTCCGTGCTCCCTAAGACGCCTATCAATTGCTTCGAACGTCTTCCTGTCGGGACACCTTCGTTCTGGAAATCTGTCTCGATACAAATCTACCGCGCCACGGCTATTGCCCCGTGCTAACACATACATCAAATGGGCATCTGCGAACTCCGCATTTGTAAACATTGCACTGACTGCAAAACCACGTTCGTGATGAATACTAGCCTGTTGATGCTACGTACTGATGTACTTGATGCTAGTAGTGTAGAGCAATGAGTCGCATGTCAACACAAGCACCGAAGTCAACATTACCTTCCTTCAATTGGGCCAACTGGCGGTGAATCGAGGAAGTAAAGTACATACTGACGAAACTAAAATGAGCTCTAACATGGAAATTAAGCGTTTCCGGACACATGTCCACATAACATCTTTTCTTTATTTGTGTGTGAGGAATGTTTCCTGAAAGTGTGGAAGTACCTTTTTGTAACACCCTGTATAAATGGTGTCGAAGGGGATGCCAGTCACGCCAGCGCCTAGAAATCAGTGAATGTTTGTCCTTGCAAACGTGCACGGGTGAGATCAAGAGGGTGGGGTCCTAGAGGGTCTTAGAGGCACTCTTTGCTTTTTTGTACGTGTGTCAATGACGTTCCCCCCCCCCGCGCGCTGATCACGCCATGGGAGGGCGTTCGCTTCCTAGTGCACTTTTGTTGACTCCAAGCTCTGCTCAGTTGTCTGCATTTTCTCTACAAAATGGAGGCATAGGAGGATGAACAGTGTTCATAGTTGTTTCCGTGAAGATGATACGTGAAGTTTTCTAGACAGGATCTCGTGCAAAGTACGGCGTTTTTCTTTGTCTGCCAGGGATAATTAGTTAACATTTCAGTTGCCTGCTCTTTCCAGTCAAAGAAGCCAGTGACTCTTCGTTACATGTACGATGCCGCCTCTTAGTGCAATTAGTACAAACTAGTATGGGTACCACTACAAATAAGAAGAGGGATATCAATGATGAAATCCGATTACGACAAAGATATCCACAGCGAAAAATGAGGAAGAATTGCAGGATATGGAATGTACAGTCTAATGAGGACGCCCTATGGATTGAAAGTAAACCGAAGAAAGACGAACGTAACAGAGAGGTGAAGAAATGAGACTAGTGATAATGGGGGATCACGAAGCTGACGAAGCGAGGCGTTTCTGCTACTTTGTAAGCAAAGTACGAGTACTACATCATGAAGTAAGGAGGACTTAAGAAGTTGACTAGCGTAGCCGAAGAGAACATACCATTCCAAAAGAAGTCAACTAGTAGCAAACACTGGGCTTAATTTGAGGAAGAAATTTCTCAGAATGCACGTTTGGAACACGGAAATATCTGAAAGTGAATCATGGCCTGTGAGAATGTCAGAGAAGAAGAGGACCGAAGCTTATGAAACGTGGTGCTACAGAAGGAGTTAGGAGGACGGATATGGTAAGATACGGTAAGGTCCTCAGCAGAATCGGCGTGGAAGCGATCATACGGAAAACACTGACAAAAAAATGAACGATAGAACATGTGTTAAAGACTCAAACAATAACTTCCATGGTACTAGAGGGAACTGTTGAGGGCAGAACCGACCGGGGGGCGACAGAGATTGGAATACGTCCAACAAATAACTGAGGACATAGGGTGCAAGTGCTGCCCTGAGATAAAGAGGTTGACGTGGGACGAATTCGTGGCGGGCTGCATCAAACTAGTCGGATGACTGTCGAATGGAAAAGAAGTGTTCAGTTGCGTGTATGATTCGCGCTCTGAGGCTTCCGCACGAACTTAAATGTGTAAACAGATAGTTCATCTATCCTGGGAATCCAAAATATCGACGAGTTTTGCCTGTTATCGAGAACGATACAGGCAAGATATTGGTCCCAGGAATTCCAGGACTTCCGAGAATTAGTTTTATGTCTGAAGACAGATAAAAAACGATTAAAAATTTTTTTCGTTGTGATGTAATTACAGATTAACACTTTTCGCATGTTTCCTTTACTTGTACTGTTAAACCTTGCTTCTTGCTAAATTTCATTATTCAAGTGAACGGGACGTACCCTATAGCTTTTAATGAGTGAGTTTGCTGGTGAGAAAATTTCTGACACAAATGGTCGTATCATTTGATTACACTGAGTTAAAAGCTTAATATTTTTACGCCTCAAGAGGTCATACACCTTAGTATGCGACATAAATTTCAACTAGAAACATTTACCCGTTACTGAGGAAAAGGCGTCTAATAGACGGACGGACAAAGAGACGGTCGGATAATAAATGGCAAAAAAAATATATTTTTGTGTGTGATATAATTACTAATTAATCGTTTCGGATTTTTCCCTTTACTTATACTGTGAAGCCTTTATTCTTGTCAGATATCATGATTCTAGGCCAACGGGAAGAACACTATAGGTTTCGTTGAGTGAGTTTGTGAGTAACAAAATATGCGAAATAAATGGCCATATCATTTTATTGCACTGACTTTGAAGCTTAAATTTATTACACCGCCAACGATCGCACAAGCCTTAGTACGTAACGTAAATCTAAACTTGATACGTCTATCCCTTTTTGAGAAAAAGTGGTTTTAATAGATGGACGGACAGAGAGACAGACGGACAACAAATGGCTAAAAAGTTTTTTCGTGGCATATAATTACACATTCAAAATTTTCTGAATTCTTCTTTACATATGCTGTGAAACTTTGATTCTTGGCAAATTTCATGATTTTAGGTCCTTGTAGGTTTTGATGAATGAGTTATGTGACATAAATGGCTGTATCTTTTGACTGAATTGACTTAGAAGCTCCCGTGTTTTACGTCGCCACGGATTCGTAGACCTCAGCATGAGACATAATTTTTTATGTCTAGCATTACATGAGCAAAACGATTTTTATTATTCGGACAGGCAGAGAGACAGCTAAACGGACAAGAAAGTGAACCTCTAAGCGTGTATTTTACCGACTGAGGTACGGTACCCTAAAAAAGTTACATACGGGACAACAAGTGTTCCTATGTCATCTAGGATGTACAAAAAACTACAGTTCCTCTTTCATGTAATTGTTGACTACCGTTTGCTTTAGCGACATCTAAGACAATGTGGATGTTCCAGTTCTGTCCACAATCTCCTAAATATTTTTAAGACGTGATTGACTCCAGTTGTGACTTATTCAAAACATGAACACGACGTCTTTACGTTTCGCGAAGTACACGGATTTGCATTTCTGTGCTTTAAGAGCAGATTGCCATTCTCGGCAGTAGGTTGAAACGAACCAAACTGGCTGGCACTTGTCAGGATCTGCCTGTATATTAGTACTGTTTCTACTAGACAAAATTTCACCGCGGATACTTGCAGCACCTCGGAAAAGCCTGGGATTGCAACTGATATATCCGTTAAGCCATTAATGTGCAACTTAAGCATAAACGGTCTTGTACGCTCCTCTGAGTCACGTCAGATAACACTTCGGAATGAGCAGGCGACTCTCCGTCCAGGATAACAACGTACTGCGTCCTATCAGTGAGGAAATTTTCGGTCCAAACGCAAACTTGTTAAGCTAGCTCATAGGAACGAAACTTCCTTAAAAGGCGCGCGTATGCCACTGATTCAAAAACTTTTCGAAAGTCTAGAAACGTCGAATCAACGCGGTTTCCTTTAACCATGGCACCGAGAACATTGTGTGAAGCACGCGAGCAGAATTTAGCAATTACATTTTAGGAAACGGTGGTGATGTCTATAGAGAAGGTGATTTTGCTCCAGAATATATTCTAGAGTTCTGATAAAAAAAAAGACGAAAGTAATACATGGTCATATCTCTGCGGATCAGTTCTATTTCTATTTTGTTCGTGGGTATTATCTGTGCTCTTTTCTGTTACAATCAAGGGGAACACATTTGTGGCCAGAGTATTAGCTGTAAATTATAGCCAACATCAGAGCTACTTTACTCGGTCATGTTGTCGTACCAGTGGAATGAGATCTCCGGGGATGGATTCGCAACCCAAACCGACAGTCGAAGTGGCTTAGTGTGTTCTTCCTACAATGTATATATTCCCATCCGCTTCCATCCGTCCTAAGAATCATCAAACACGAGTTGTCGAAATGTTTAGCTGTCACCATTCAGTTGCAGTTCAGATTTTGTTCTGTCGAGGAAATTCAGTCACTTTCGTCCACCCTGTTCATAGGCGCAGACATAGACACTATCCATCGTCCGCCCCCGGTAACTGAATGGTCAGCGTGACGGACTGTCAATCCTTTGGGCCCGGGTTCGATTCCCGGCTGGGTCGGGGAATTTTCTCCGCCCAGGGACTGGGTGTTGTGTCCTCAATATCGTCATCCTATCATACTCATCGACTGCAGGTCGCCGAAGTGGCGTCAAATTAAAAGACCGGCACCCGACGATCGGCCTGCTCGAAACGGGGCCCCAACCATACGATTAAATAAATCTACTTAGAAAACCCATGCAGAGCCGAATTCACTGAACTGGTGTCTGAGACGCGATCGTTGTTGATACCGTAGTTTAACTGGACAGTCAGCTCTATCACTGGCTCATGTCGGCTGGCCTTCACAACTGAGCGTTAATAGCCATTTGCATAACGTTTGTTCAGTCTACATAAACAAGAGGCAGCAGAAAAACGGTTAAAAAGATAGTAGTTATTTGTAAAAAGATAGAGAGGTCCTTTTGGTGGCGGTGGTTAGCGTTTAACGTCCCGTCAACAACGAGATCATTAGAGACGGAGCGCAAGCTCGGGTTAGGGAAGAATTGGAAATCGGCCGTGCCCTTTCAAAGGAACCATCCCGGCATTTGCCTGAAACGATTTAGGAAAATCACGGAAAACCTAAATCAGGACCGCCGGAGACGGGATTGAACCGTCGTCCTCCCGAATGCGAGTCCAGTGTGCTAACCACTGCGCCACCTCGCTCGGTGGCGTGGCGTGGTTTTTCGCATCTTACGCAATTTTAATGATGAACATCATCGTACTTCGAAAGAGAATCCTCTCAGCTGTGTTTAAAAAATGTTATCATTCCGCAATTCTCCGGGCTTAGCCGATCATCAGACAACTCGACTGAGGATAAGAATGTAGAGAGACGACGATAGAAAACTTTTGTCGACAACAATAACGCAAAACATTCTAAAGCAGTTCAATATTACATACGATGGGGATCCTTCTACAGGTCGACGACCATTTTTAGCAGATAAACACAGACTCTGCCTACATCGCAAGGCATTTATTAATTCTTATGACGTGTCCCAACCATAGCCTCGTTAGATCAACACAAAATATGAACAGTAAATACAGTGTATTAAGCCAATAGCTGTATTCTACATTATAGCAATAATTTACCACTATAATGTACACTAAAGATGATGACAAAATACGCAGTATTTATGCTTCAGGTTTTATTTTGATCTGATGATGACAATGGCTGAAATGTGCCACAAGGGGCAACAACAGATTTGAAATTACAAAATATTTTATTTACATCGCTTTCGATTATTTCAACAGATCCCGCTTATCTGATGAGATACCGTAAGGCCATCTCATGAATGAAAAGATATTTAATTATGATTTACATACATGGCATATGCAGTAATTTTTCCAAGAGATGGCAAGATTCAAAACTTGTCAGTTTTTGTACGACTCAGAGAGTCTGAAATGTCCCAAAAACGATATTTGACAAGAAGTACACAGAATTCAAGGGTGTCTGGGGGAAGTGGATCCAAGAGGGGCAGCGTTCCAAAATTGCCATTTTTGATATAACTGATATGATGAATTTTAGAACTAAATTTGCCGGGATGTATACTAAAAGTATTATGTGGCTAACAATTTATAGTTGCAACTTAATATTTTTTGAAGTCAGATTACAAGGAACCTAAGCGGAACGCAATAATTCAATAATTAATATATCTATTGTTGTTTATTATCAATAGCGAACCTGGAAATGCTTCGCAGTTGCTAAATATGCATGCGAGTTGGATATACTGTACGTCCTAGGCGCCTTCTCCACCCTCTGCCTATTCCTCTCCTACTCTCTCCCTTTGCCATCTCCTCTTCCTCCCCACTGTCTCTGTCCATCTCCTTCAGCTCCCTCCCCCGCCCCTCCACTCCCACCACATCTCTTATTCCACACTCTCTCTATCCATTTCCTCCTCCCGCATCTTTCTGTCCACATCCTCCCACTCCTCCTGTATATCTCTTTCCTCCCCCTTCTCTGTCCAACAACATTTATTGTCATTGCATACGGAACCTCGATAGGGAAAATAAGTCAAAATGAATGGGTAAATCGATTGGAATCTTTATCACACGCGGTATGTGAGAGAGAGCTTTCCAGCTACCCCGTGAGGATGCTAATTTTCATGACAGTATTTTGCATGATTGTAATTTTCTAACAGATAGTATCATGAAGTTGCCCATAAAAACAACTTTCCTGTTTCCTCGAGATTTTATTATTCGATTTGTCTCCAAACGCTGCCTGCGCTCTTTGTTAGTCTCAGTGATTCGACGATTATGGTTCAAATGGCTCTGAACACTATGGGACTTAACAGCTGTGGTCATCAGTCCCCTAGAACTTAGAACTACTTAAACCTAACTAACCTAAGGACATCACACACATCCATGCCCGAGGCAGGATTCGAACCTGCGACCGTAGCAGTCGCGCGGTTCCGGACTGCGCGCCTAGAATTCGACGATTATGTAGTTGTCCTGTGTTGCGCGTACTCCGACCGATATTTCGACGCCTCACTGATGGCAATTTTTCCAAAGTGGTAAACCTCGAATTGGAATCAATTAAATGCTTACAACACACCAAATTACCAAAAACTGGCCGCGCGGGAGTAGCCGAGCGGTCAAAGGCGCTGCAATCATGGACTGTGCGGCTGGTTCCGGCGGAGGTTCGAGTACTCCCTCGGGCATGGGTGTGTGTGTTTGTCCCTAGGATAATTTAGGTTAAGTAGTGTGTAAACTTAGGGACTGATGACCTTAGCAGTTAAGTCCCATAAGATTTCACACAAAAAAATGGTTCACAGGGCTCTGAGCACTATGCGACTTAACTCCTGAGGTCATCAGTCGCCTAGAACTTAGAACTAATTAAACCTAACTAACCTAAGGACAGCACACACATCCATGCCCGAGGCAGGATTGGAACCTGCGACCGTAGCAGTCGCTCGATTCCAGACTGTAGCGCCTAGAACCGCACGGCCACTCCAATTTCACACACATTTGAACATTTTTTTTACCAAAAACTGACATCAATTTAATCTTTGCAACACACAAAAGATATGTTCACCAACGATAACACACTGAATATATCGCTTTCAATTATATTCTTTTCCGCAAAAAATCATTCTCCAATATGGAGTATGTCGTTATGAAAACATGCGGTAGCAGAACTTTCAAGTTGAACATCACAATCTCCTTTTTTTATGAAGACATGTAACAGCAGAACTGCCAATCCAACCGTCACATTCCTTTCATTGAGATTTTCATACAAAAATACCATCCACATTTCCGACTTTTTCGGTGGATTTTCCAACAATTTTCTTGCATATAAACCTTGTACTGACAATTATGAACACAATAAAAACATATAGGCCAAATCAGTCAATCCAATGTCATGTGACGATCTGTCATAGATGCGGCAATGGTTTTTTCATTTATATAGACATATAGACATAAATATCAGTTAAATATTTTCTATTCAACAAGGTAAACTGAATGAAGTTTTGTCAAAGACGTGACTGGAGACCGTGGCTGTTGTATGAAGCAAATTGTTGTTGGTGTACAAAAGGAACCAGCCGCAAAATGGTTTTGTGTTACTTTATTAAAAAGTTAGTACTTTATTCATCTTCAGCCACTGTAAGTATGTTTGTTGCCAATCTCAGCTAGCAGTTGCACAAAGGAAATTTATTTCTTTCCGGGTTTCGGGCAACAAGTGCCCTTCTTCGGAAGATTAGAACTGACTCTCGCTAATAGTGCAACACTCGTTAATAACACGATAATACTAGAGGAGGACAAAAGGTACCTGAAACCGGTAAAGAAATAAAATTGCTTTTGTGCAACTGGTTGTTGACGTTTTCGACAAGTTTATTCAAAAAGTGCCGCTGCCGGTTTCTAATTGATACAATCCATCATCAGACGGATTTCATGCGTGTTACTTTGCTTTACTGATTAGCTGCCCTAGCATAAACAATAATTCACAACTATAAGATGGTTGCACTACAGACTCGTGTCAGGATGTAGCTTAAACAAAATGCCCGTCTGGAACTTTTTTTTTTTTACGGTTTTTCTCCTATGAATAGTATTGAGATTGTTGCTTGCATTTTCATAGTCACACACATTGGTTTTCATTATTAAACACTTTTGTTGGCCCACAGGACAAATGACCAATATGCACCATCTGTGTTGACGCACTACACATGGAAGCAAATACATGAGTGCTTACAATGTACGTGAGATTGAAAGACGCTGTAATACAAAGATACATTACAAAGATAATGGCATTTCGGGAATATTGTTATTGTTGCACTAAACTGAACACTTGTTTTACATCAAGTATAGGGAATTAAATGGGGAGAAGTAATTGAAATTTAGTGAATTAAAGCATTACAAAATTATTTTACCAATAGGCCGAGAAATATATGTAAGAAGATAAGAAGGTACGTGAAAATCTTATGCGCTATTTAAACACTGCTGACGATACTACATTAAAATTTATTAATATTTAGAGCCGTAAAACTTATTAACAACATGTGGGTACGAGATAAGTTACTTTATCTGCAGATTGGTGGAGAACCTGTATTTATATTGGACCGTGGAAAGTAATTTCTGGAAGCTTTTCGGGAAAGGAATATTGGCCGAATCAGTCTGCTTATTAAGAATACGGTAACGGGAGGTATGTTAGTGTGAGTGAGTGTGAGTGTGAGTGTGAGTGTGTGTGTGTGTGTGTGTTTCTATTTCTTCCCATAGATTCATATTGGCTCCTTTTTCATGTTATTCTCAGTATTTCTCACAGAATGGTTTTTTTTTTCAGCGGCGAGACCCGCAAATGTGGATTTATTTAATTTGCCAAGGCTGAAAGCATCACGGTATCCTTTGCATCTAATTTAAAAACTACTGGCTCTCTGACAAATATAGGATTTTGGGCATGAATCGCACTGGGGCTTGTATACTCCACTGCAGGGGCCTTGAAAAGATTTGTATCATGGACTACTTTTCGTTGCAATTTATTGTTCGTAGAGAAACAGATTTTAATATTCTTCTTTTTAACTAAGTTTGCTGTCTGAAATAATAGAAGGCCTTTGTATGGAATAACACTACATTTAAGGTTGGCTGCTGAGGGAGTCTGGTTTGAATTCGAGTGAATGTTCTATGATCTATTGTTCTGGGGATCTCTGGCATTAAAACATTTGTTTATAACAGTGGCTATGGTCCTTTAATATGAGACAAAAACTTTACAGCAAAATAAAAATCGCAAGTTAGAGTAAAAAACCGCACCAGCTATTGTACCCCCGCCACACTGCCCCCACTTCCCCTGTTCGTAGTGCAAGTAAGTTAAGAACTCGCGCTTCCTCACGATTATAAACATGTGCCTCAACATAATGTGCGAGTAAAGGCAAATTAAGCGACGTACAGCAGCGCCATGGAAAACACAGGAGTGATGAAAAGTGTTCCATAAGGCTTTCGCAATGCTCTCTTTGAAGACCAGTTTGCGCTCTGATTTGTTGTGGAGTATCTCATTACTTAATAATGCAAGATCATACATTTTTACGGAGAAAGAATATTGCTTTTTCATAATGAAATAAGAAGCACCATATATAAACCATATTTAAGGAATATAGCACGCAGTAACCATATCTAGGGATTACATCAGCATCTATACTCCACAAGTCTCCTTACGGTGTGTGGCGCAGAGTAGTTTGTGTATCGGTATCAGTTCCCCTTTCCCTGTTGTAGTCACGTGTGGTTCAAGGGAAGAACGGTTGCTGGTAAGCCTCCGTATGGACTCGAAGTTCTCTAGTTTAATCTTTATGGTATTTTCGCGAGTTATATATAGGAGGAAGCAATATGTTGGCTGACTCTTCTACAAAAGTACGCACTCGGAATTTCATCAGTAGACTATATCGTGATGCAGAGCGCTTCTATTGCTGCATCTGCCACTGGAGTTTTGACATTCCCGTGACGTTTGCGCTCTTGTTAAATGAACCTGCATCTTATCTGTATCTTTTCTGTTTCCTCTGTAAAACCTACTAACGAGCAAAATACAGGTATTGGTCGAACGAGTGTTTTGTAAAGTGCTTCCTTTGTTGATGGACTAAATTTCCTGAGGATTCTTCCTCTAAATCTCAGTCTGGCATCTCCCTTTCTCGCATTTTATTTTGTGCGGTCGTTCCACTTCAAATCGCTCCGTGCGCATGCTCCTAGATATTTTTTGAAAGTATCTACTTCCAGCGATTATTATTCAATAGTGTGGTCATAGAATAAAGAATCATTCTGGTACGTGTACGAAATATGTTATGTTTGTTTACACTATGTGATCAAAAGTATTCGGACACCTGTCTGAAAATGACTTACAAGTTCGTGGCGCCCTCGATCGGTAATGCTGGAATTCAGTATGGTGTTGCCCCACCCTTAGCCTTGATGACAGCTTCCACTCTCGCAGCCATACGTTCAATCAGATGCTGCGTTTCTTGGGGAATGGAAGCCCATTCCTCACGGAGTGCTGAACTGAAGAGAGTTATCGATGTCGGTTTGTGAGACCTGGGACGAAGTCGGCGTTCCAGAACATCCCAAAGGTGTTCTGCCACAGGCCGTACCTTATGAACAGGTGCTCTATCGTGTTGAAAGATGCAATTGCCATCCGCGAATCGCTGTTCGACAGTGGGAAGCAAGAGAGTTCTTAAAACATCAATGAAGGCCTGTGCTGTGATAGTGACACGCAAAACAACAAGGGGCGCAAGCCTCCTCCGTGAAGAACACGACCACACCATAATCCCGACGTCTCGAATTTTACTGTTGGCACTACACACGCTGGCAAATGACGTTTACCGGGCATTCGCCATACCCACACCATGCCATCGGATCGCCACATTGTTTACCGCGGTTCGTCATTCCACACAACGTTTTTCCACTGTTTAGTCGTCCAATGTTTATGCTCCTTACACCAAGCGAGTCGTCGTTTGGTATTTACCGGCGTGATGTGTTGCTTATGAGCAGCCGCTCAACCGTGAAATCCAAGTTATCTTACCTCCCGCTTAACTGTCATAGCACTTGCAGTGGATCCTGATACAGTTTGGAATTCCTGTGCGATGGCTGGAGATGTCTGCCTATTCCGGGCTGTACGGAGGATGTTGCAATGTTTCCCAGCCTAATCGTTGAATCGTAGTCTTCATTCGATTGCCACTGCAGGGGCGGACTTATCGTGCACAGAATGATTCGAGTAGACAGCACGCCGACAGTCCGATGGCAAACGGTAAAGCGAACAGTGGAAACATCGCACATCTCAACTGCCAAATAAATCCAAAGCTGTTCACGGAAGTTCCAATAAGGTCATGATGACCTTATTCGACTGCAGAGGTCCATCTGGTCATCGAGTTACGCTTAAGTGTAACCACAGTCAATTCACATGCCACGAAGACACTTTTCAGAAACAGCGACGCGCGATTAAGTCAAACGCGAAACACTCAGGATTGCTGTTGGCCGGAATCACCATGTTGCTCGATAACATCGCACCCCCTCCTGCCTCCCTCCCCCCCTCAACCCCAACTGCCAAACTGACGAAGGCTACGCCTCAGCGTTCGATTGGGAAACACTGCAACATTCCGGGTCCTTCATAGTGTAATTTTCACATCTTTGCCGATAAGAAGAAAGATGCTGGTGGTGGGTTTGTAAGATGAGGAAGTGAAGGAGTGGGTGCGCTTGTGGGTCCGTCAGCGGCCGACCGCGTTCTGCGTAAAGGGAGCAGATTGTCTCGTCTCCCAGTGAGAAAAATGTCTAAACGCGTATGGTGATTACCTTTGAATGAAACCGTTCCACGGTTCCGGCTGTTCGGCTTTCCTTTGACTGCTCTTTATGTATTGGCTACAAAAAGTTCTGTTCAGCTCTTGTGAATGTTAACTCTAAAGACACTTATTCTCTTACAATCGTGGACGTAATAACGACTTCAGTACATAGCGCGAAAGTAGAGCGACGACTATCTGCAGAGGCGCGGTCATCGGACCAGTGCAAACAAAAGGCGGTCGCTGCTGCGACGCCCCGCCCCACCCGGAGTCCAGATCGCGCGTTTTTAGCGAGACTGGCGGGGAGGGGAAGGGGGGATTAATTGCCTACGTCCGGCGGCGCCTTTGTCGGCGTCCGGTCCCCTCAGAAGCAGCCGCGCCGACTAACTCCCTTCCCTATGGCCAAATTAATTTATCGACGACATAATTGCTGCGATTATCGGGACCGGGAGGGGCCGCAGCAAAACAGCTCCCAGTCATACGTTGGCCACCACTCTTGCCTTCGTGGCTGTATACTGGCGAACGGGAAGAAAAAGTCTTCCAGTGCCGAACATGCAGTGTTTGGCAGCTGCCGCAGTCTCTGCCGTCACTCGTACGTCATGGCGCGCTCTGCAGGTGGCACTGTTTCGAGGAAGTAGTACGGAATGATGTTCCGGTCGCCAGAAGAAATGAAGAGATCGTCAATCATTCTGGAAGACCAGAGGAAACGAATACAATATGATCAAAACAGTTATGAAACCCCTGCTCCTCGCCAGCATTTACTTTCCTGAATTTTGCAGCGCACAGTGGAATCCCACAATCGCTTACCCTCATTTTAAATTATCATTTCCGATAAATAATGATAACAAGTATTAGATGGCACAGTTTACATATCGGTTAGAGTCTTGGAAAAGCAGAATCAACAGAAATCGGCATTCTGGAAGAAAATATCAACTCTGCTACAAATTTCAGGCACAAATCATCAGTATACGACGAAAAGAGAATAAATGAACCCCCTGACGATGGTAAAACTTCACCAGACATGTGTAAGTGTTGACCAAGAAAAATTTGTATTTGCTCGAAGCAGAACAATATTTCCGTTATTTAATGGTGCACAGGTGGATAACACCAGACTGGTTTTGGATGATAATGGGGTTATACCTGAAGAAGACCGAAATGGGTATCGGAGAAAGCAATTCAAGATTTCGGGGAAACAAAGCATTGGGCTTTGATAGAACACCATTTGAGGCACTCAAAGTCTTAGGCACATTGACTGAGATAGTAAACATAATTTATGAAAGAGGAATCTGAGCTCAAGATCTACATAAGACCACTCTAGTACCTTTACCTAAAAAGCGCAACGCAAAAGAATTCAAAGACTACATGACAATTAGTTTTTTCAGTCATACCGCAAAGGCCACGACGAAGGTCATACAAAGGTGAACCGAAAAGAAAACTGGGGAAAATGCTGGGGAAGACTAGTTCGGATTCAGAAAGGGAAAGTCCGAAGATGACTGGAGAAAAAATGTTAGAAATGAACAAGTGGTGTATATTTGTTTTATCAACTGGGCGGAGACTTTCAGTAAACTGAAGTATACTGATGAGAATTTTAAAAGGTGTTGGTATAGACTGTAGAGAAAAAAGGTTAATGAAGATAGTGTCTAAAAAGCAAAAAGTGGTAAAGTAGGGAATGGCGAGGCGAATTGAATGAATACGGGAAGGGATGTAAGCCAAGGATGCTCACTGTCACCGAAGCTCTTCAACATATATGGAGAAGAACTGATAGGCAAGACCATAGAAGATGCAAGATACATTTTAACTGGAGAAGAAAGGATAAAGACTACAAAACCAAGCAGTTCTGGCAAATCAGATGAGGAGCTACAGAAGATGTTGAAGAGTATTATAAGAAGGAGGTAGGAGAATGGACTGACGATAAGTATAGGAAAGGAAAAAGTGTTAAGAATAGGCAAGAAAGAAAAGCCAGTTAACAAATTCTTCGACGGAAAAAGATAGAACAAGTAAACTCCTTTCTGCACCTGGGAAGTTTAATGAAATGGAAAGGAAGCAATACACAAGAAATAAGGAGGAGGTTATCTGTAGGAAAGACAGCACTTGAAAATTGAAGCAATTACTAACGTCTAGAAGAATTCGAATGGAGCTGAGGAAAAGATCTGATAAATGGTATGTGTCAAGTGTAGTATCACAAAGGAGTGAATCATGGACAGTTAAAAAGACAGAAGAAAAATATTTAGAAAGTTCTTAAATGTAGTTATGAAGAAGAAATCTTAAGGTGAAGTGGACTGACATAAAAATGAAGAAGTAATGAAGACAATAGGGGAAGAAATAAAATTACTAGAAGTGACCAGAAAGTGTAGGACCGGGGAATATACAGAGTAAGAATTGTCTGCAACAAAGAATTATAGAGGAAAAACCGGAAGGAACGAGAAGGAGAGGTAGGAAAAGAACTGGAGTGACAGATGACATTAGAAGAGGACGAACATACAAACAGATGAGGGAAGATGCTCAAATCAGGGCACAATGGAAAGCTTCCAGTTGAAATCTGCCATAAGACAAATACGTAAAGAAGACAAGATATTAAGAAGCAGACAAGGACAAAAAGTTTGCTTCACCCACAGGACGAACGTTGTAGACATACTTATTCCAACGTAACAAATACGAGACGTACTACCCTGATTTTTTTTAATCAAAAGCTTAAAAAAGTGTGGTAACTTCTTGTAATAAAAACGTAAGTAATTGATGAAATTTTATGGGTATAAAACTGAGATTTCATACACGAAAACGCCGCGTGGTGCAGTTGCGCAGTGTAGGGCGCCCTGTCATGGTCCACGCGGCTCCCCTCGTTGGAGGTTCGAGTCCTCCCTCGAGCATAGGTGTGTGTTGTCCTTAATGTAAGTTAGTTTAAGTTAGATTAAGTAGTGCGTAAGCTTAGGGACCGATCACCTCAGCAGTTTGGTCCCATAAGACCTTACGACTAATTTCCAAATTTCATACACGCAAAGTCTACTTACCTCATTAACAGAAAATCAGTTTGTACAACAGTTTGAGTCACAAGACCTGCCGGCGTATCTAACAGCTATGAAGTTAACGTAGATGTCCGTCAGGGAGGAGAGGGAAGTGCCCTAAGGCACTTCTTGTTATAATAAATTATATAAACGCAAAAATACAGAAACCAATAGTATGAAGTGTTTTGTACGCTGATGATGTAACCATTAAATCTGATAACGTCTACTTACCTCCAGGAAATTCAAGAGACCCTTAAAGAGTGGAGCTCTTTAAACAAATGGCTTATGCATCTGCACGAGAATATCGCATCAATGCTGTCCAGCTTCACCCCCAACGCCACAAAAACAACAAATACAAAAGCAAGAAACATGTGAAATTCATACTGCAGCACACTATTCATTAAGATAGAATATACTGAACAATACATCTTCATTTAGGCTTCTTCATTTCACTTAGGATATCCACCAACCAGCTGATTTGGGATCTTCCTTCCAACCCCGTCTTCCGTAAGTGAGCAAAAGCCAACAACCACGGTCGAGAACAACTTATTTCACTTCACGGAACAATGGTAAAATAAACATAGGCACTCTGGAACCGGGTAATATCATTAAGTGAAGTGCGTATCGCTCAGTTCACATACCTTCTAAGCGACTTCACAGGGGAAACGACTCTAAAAACCAAACTCTAGACTTTCAGAAATCAAAGGACGGCAACTGATGTTGGATACACTGAAGCAAATAAAATCAGCGGGGTGTGAAAACATAAAACTGAAAGAAATCAGGAAAACATAGAATACCTTATAAAACGATATAGTGCTTAAAATTTGACAGTAGAACGCACAATTATCAGTATCCAATAAAGAAAGGTTGCAGGAAACAGTTTAAGTCGCCTTTGGGTATCGTGTTTCCTGATGGCAGGGGAAGAGTAGGGATTCTTATCTGGAGAAATATTTCTTAGGCAGTATTTCCTGTACAGTACCATCTGGCGAAGGTTTGCAGTATTTAGAATTCATTCACATACGAACAACTTGTCGCTAATCTACGATTACTGCCTGCCCAGAATCAGAATCTAGGGTAGAATATGGATAAATATTTTTATCCAGACACAGCTGGCGTGTTTGGTATGTGGTGTCTTTAATGTACATAATGTTTTTGTTGGCTTGTGGAGTTATAGATGTCTACGGGAGACAACTGAAAGCGATAATTGAATACTATTGATTACTAGTACTTAATGACGGAAATTCTATCATAGTACATAGTCCCTGTAAAAGATAGCGGTTGAACTAACCACAAAATTGGCTGCTTTAGCTCAGTGTATAGTTCAGAGTGACACACTTGGACTAGATCATTCCTGATTGAAATTAAATTTGAAAAAGATGCTACGCTAGACAACGAAGTAGAGATGAGTGGGAAATCGAGAATAAAATAAGCGCAATAGGAAGAATACAAGAAACTGATTTAATTTCTAACCTGAGAATATGCTACAGCATAGAGGACGATTATATGGAGTTTATCGAACTAACAAACCAAGCATTTCTGGGAACAATCTCCATGAAGAAAAAAATTGTAGAAATGAAAGAAAAATCTAACCATTTGGCGAGAGGCAGATGTTTAAGAGCAGTTACGATAAAAAAATAAAGGAATTAAGTCTGCCGCCTCCTACTGACCCATAGCACTCCCCTCGTGCTTTATGAAAACTGAAATGATTAATTAAAAATCGTCTTAAGTGGTGGCACGAAACTGACGGTATACTGCCAGAGTATATAAATGATGTTCGCTTGCTTAGATCTCCATTAGATCATTTTACACAACTCACTTTTGTCATACAAAGAGCGTCAGAGGAAAGATAAAAGGTTACAGCCAAGCATGTGTAACACTGAACGGGCGTACGATAATGTTACAGTTCCCTTACAATGGTAAAGTATGATGGATATTAGACTCCCCTACAATTTCGTTTATAGGATAAGCGTGCTCTTCGTTAGAAGCTTTGTCCTCTTGCGCCTAGCAAACAAAACTCTCTGCTAAATGTATGCTACTGTTGCCGTGCCACAGGGTTCTGGTTCGGTATTAAGGACATTAATGTTTACACGGCGGGCAGCGGACATGGCAGACAAGCTCACAAGAGGTACTCAAGTATTTCCATATATATATATATATATATATATATATATATATATATATATATATATATATATATATATATATATATACTGTGGTGACAAAAGTGCTATGTTGATGTACAGATGGCGATAGTATCGCATACACACGATATAAAAGGGCAGTGCATTGATGGCGCTGTCATTTGTACTCAGGTGGTTCATGTGAAAATGTTTCCGATGGCATTGTGGCCGCAGCACGGGATTTAACAGACTTTGAATGCGGAACGATAGTTGGAGCTAGATGCATGAAATATTCCATCTTGGAAATCGTTAGGGAATTCAATATTCCGAGATCAACAGTGTGAAGAGCGTGCAGAAAATACCAGATTTCAGGCACTACCTCTCACCACGGACAACGCAATGGCCGACGGCCTTTACTTAAAAAGTCAGAGAGCAGCGGCTTTTGCGTAGAGTTGTCAGTGCTAACAGACAAAAAACACTGCTTGAAATAACGGCAGAAATCAATGTGGGACGTTCGTCGAACGTATTTTTTAGGACAGTGCGGCGAAATTTGAAATGTTAATGGGCTATGGAAGCAGTTGACAGACGCCAGTGCCTTTGCTAATAGCACGACATCGCCTGCAGCGCGTCTCATGGACTCGTGACCATATCGGGTGGCCCATAGGCGACTGGAAAACCGTGGCCTGGTCAAGTGAGTCCCGATTTCAGCTGATTAGAGCTGATGGTACGGTTCGAGTGTGGCCCAGCCTCAACGAAGCCCTGGACTCAAGACGTCAACAAGGCATTGTGAAAGCTGGTGATTGCTTCATAATGGTATGCACTGTGTTTACATAGAATGGATTGGGTCTTCTGGTCCAAAAAAAACGATTATTAACTGGAAAAAAATTGTAGTCAGTTACTGTAAGGCCATTTGCAGCCATTCATGGGCTTCATGCTCCCGCACAGCAAAGCGCCATGTCACTGGCCCACAATGGTTCAGACGGGCTTGAAGGACATTCTTGAGACTCTGAGCGAATGATTTGGCCCCCAGATCGCCCGACATGAATTCCAGCGAACATTTATGGAGCATAATGGAGAGGTCAGTTCGTGCAGAGAATGCTGTACTGGCATCACTTTCGCAATTGTGGGTGGCTAGAGAGGCGGTATGGCTCAGTATTTCTGCAGGGAACTTCCAATGACTTGTTGAGTCCATGCGAAGACGAGCTTGGGCACTACGCCGTGCAAAAGTAGGTCCGTCAAGATATTAGATGTCCCATGACTTTTGTCACCTCGGTGTAAAGGCTTACAGCTTTCAGTTCCCAAGACAGCTATTGTTAGCTTTAGTAAGCGAAGGATTCCACAGGGAGTAGAAGGCATGAAATTAAATGCTCAGCTTTTCCAGTGAATAGTCAAATTAAATTTCTAGGAATCACAATGTGCTCATACCTCATATGGACGGGGCACATTGCATACCTCATAGAAAACATCCAGCCTAGACTCACGTGTTCTGCTCTATTAAAATAGAATGATGGGAATCGTCTATGGTATCACGTTGTTCTGCAGAGGCTAAATCAACTCAGTTTCTAAACTAAAAAAAAGTCCTGTCTAACTGTATCAGGGCTTGCCTAGAAGCTGTGTGTTAGACGCCAACAAATAAATTGTTTAAAGTTCTTATTTTTATTCTCTCTATTATTTAATGAGATTTTTATTAATGTGATTGCGTATTATTATTAATTGATTTTTATTTATGGCCGGCCGGAGTGGCCGAGCGGTTCTAGGCGCTACAGTCTGGAACTGCGCGACCGCTACGGTCGCAGGTTCGAATCCTGCCTCGGGCATGGAAGTGTGTGATGCCCTTAGGTTAGTTAGGTTTAAGTTGTTCTAAGTTCTAGGAGACTGATGATCTCAGAAGTTAAGTCCCATAGTGCAAAGAGCCACAAACTGTCAGGCACGAATAAGGTACCACCCAAATGACTGGGTGTTGTGTGATGTCCTTAGGTTAGTTAGATTTAAGTAGTACTAAGTTCTAGGGGAATGATGACCTCAGAAGTTAAGTCCCATAGTGCTCAGAGCCATTTGAACTCATTTTTATTTATGGTTTGGTTTAGCGATTCCTTTTCACTGTTTGCTCCTTTTGTTTGAGTCCTTTTAATTATGTTTGTGGTGGTTATGAAGTCCATATTGTTTATTTTTCTCCTTAAGTTAAAGAATACGGTAATACCATATGCGTTTCGCAGCAGCAGATCTCGTTGAGTCTCCTTGCTGGTACTTCTCCACCTGAAATCGCTAAAGATAAATTATCGCTCTAGGGAAATCGATCGGCACACCCAAGTGCTATGCTGTGTCATGTGTATGGAATATGGCGTCCAACCTTAGTTCGTGAAATTATTTAGGTTTTCTGAGAAATATTCTTGACGAATCCCAAAAACATGTACAGCTGCAGGTTCGCACCATCAAACACACAACGCTTCCTAACGACTTGAGTCTTTATAAACACTGAATATTTCTTTTGAAATGATTAACGGTTATGAACTTTACACATCTGATACTCCTTTTGCGCTTTTATATGTATTTATTTTCTTTAGTACCATAAAACATAGATAACTGCCTTAATGGCGGCTTCCAACAATCTCCTCTCAATCCGACATAGAACAACTCTCTTCCAATGTCCATCATGGAATAATTAGCCCTTTGCCGAAACTTAATACAGTCTGTATATCTTTGTTATCGAGTTCGCACGGAGATGCTTAAATTCCACAGAGTATTTATTTTTCGCGCAGGTATTTTATATTTATTGTGGTGTCACCGCCAGACACCACACTTGCTAGGTGGTAGTTTAAATCGGCCGCGGTCCATTTAGTACATGTCGGACCCGCGTGTCGCCACTGTGTGATCGCAGACCTAGCGCCACCACAAGGCAGGTCTCGTGATACGAACAAGCACTCGCCCAGTTGTACGGACGACCTAGCTAGCGACTAGATGTACGAAGCCTTTCTCTCTCATTAGCCGAGAGACAGAATAGCCTTCAGCTAAGTTAATGGCTACGAACTAGCAAGGCGCCATTAGCCTTACAGTGATTGTAATTAAAGTCTCCTGTGTATCGTCAAGAGCGATGTACCACAATGATTGATTAAAGATAAGTATTAATCCAGCTACGTACTTTTCTTCATAGCATTAATTACGTAGCCTGTTCCAGTACTTCACGCCCGTCTGCGTTAGTCTAGCGTGCATTTTCAGCCATCTCGAACTACAAGGTGTTGGCCCAGCTGCCGACACATCATTTATAGTCGTATTAATAGTCCGTAACACATTTTATATAGGATTTCGCTTCACAATACGCTGCTGTTGTTGCCGGAAGCTACAAAAACGTAAAACGTCTAGCGTTGGCACTTGGTGTCATACACATTCCTTACGAGAAGACTGCGAATGGACAGAAAATAAACAGTACATAAGCACCAGAAATATGTACAATATTTGTTTATATTGTAATTGAAGGATAGTTCACCCAAACTCCGAAGAACGTAAACATACCCTAATTCCTATTTCCAGTATGACGAAATCAGCAATCGACGTCATCTACTTTTCTATAAAAACATTCACCAAAGCAAAGCACATAGTAAAAATTTGCACTGCTGATAGTTTATCGGGGTATATACTGACGGCTCCAAAACCTAGTTGTGCGCCCTAAAACAACAACAACAAAAAGGCTCCAAAACCACAGATAATGGCAGAGTGGGTTTCGAGTTCCTGTTTGGTCACAGATAATAGAGAATCAATTCCCAGTTCACGTAAGCGAATGGCTGGCTAGAAACAGACTACAAAATACTTCAGCGTCTTCGTAAACGCACAAGATCAGTCATGAGTGAATGCCGAAAGCTAGAGTCAGTACAATAAGTAACAGTCAGACACTGCGTCTAATGTCGACGTCCGAAGGCTTCAAATGGTAACGGGCTGTACGTGACTGTGTGTGCGTATTTCGGCGCAAAACAGTGCCAGAGGACGAACCCATAGCACCCAGGAGCAAATCTACACTATGCAACGGAATTAAAGGACCAGTTTTCCGAAATCGCGGAATTCCCGCACATTGCGACACTTAAGTTTGAAATTTGTTCAAAATGGCTCTGAGCACTATGGGACTCAACTGCTGAGGTCATAAGTCCCCTAGAACTTAGAACTACTTAAACCTAACTAACCTAAGGACATCACACACATCCATGCCCGAGGCAGGATTCGAACCTGCGACCGTAGCGGTCGCGTGGTTCCAGACTGTAGCGCCAGAACCGCTCGGCCACCAGCGGCCGGCTTGGAATTTGTCTCGAAGGTTACAACAATCTAATGGTGCAAATGCATGGCGCCCTGCGACGTCTGGCTCGACGATGCTTCAAACCTGAAGGTGTCGACACATGGGAAAAATCAAGGCCTAATCTCAGAAGTTCATATGGGGTGTAAGGGGAGTTAATTTTGTCACACTGGCATCAAATTTCACCACAATCCTGCCCAATATAACCATGGAGGTGTGACACGATGGGGAGGTCACCTTACCCCCTCTTGCCCACATTTCACACTTTGTCTTGACGGCTATGAAATGGAGGTCAGAACCGTAATGCCCAACATCGTAATCACACGGTTTTCTTGTGAATGACAGTGGAAACATTGCTGACACATCGTCGCTCTGAATCAGCACGAAAAGGACGCAGGTGGTGGCATAAAGGGCGTCAATGAAACCACCCCTTCCCATGGGGTGTTGGTTTCTACACACTTAGTGGTCGAAAGTGACAGTTCGCAGTGCGATGACCAGCAGGAAGACATTCTTGACAACCTTTGACACTGCTGTCACTGTCGAGCGTTTCAACCCTTCAGGAAGAACGTTATTGGGTACATCTTCATCGAACATGATCACATCCTTTTTGAGCGCTGCGCGACCTCCATTTTTGTCCTCCTGTGCAGGTTGGAAACACTAGGGACCGTTCAAAGCATTCGACGATATTTGATTGTAATCCGAAGCGGAAAAAGGTTCTTACGCTTTTTCAGCGTTTCCTCTTTGTGTCCTCTTGTGGTCTCATCACGAAAGGGAGGGGAGAGGGGGGGATGTTAAATTGACATATCCGTGAATAAAATGGCAACAGGGTCACTTTAAGACTTCATACTTCGCCAAGACCCTCTGTGACGCCTCCTCACTTCAATTGAGAATTTTAAAAATGTGCCTGTACGGACAGAACCATTAGCGAAGTCTTAGGCGCTTGTGGACTGGCAACCCCTTCGACACTCTCCAATTTCAGATTGCCTCTTATCAGGTGCAAGAGCAGCAATCTGGCGGGAAAAGAGCAGCAGTGAAGCCTGCCTGCAGGCGCTTGGGACACGCTGCGATTCTTACAGCAACACACAATAGAATTGTGCAATACTTGTTTTAGAGACTGTTTCTGGCGAGATAATGGCATACAGTGACAGAAAGTTTTCTGATAGATGGGACAACATAATTAAAATTGAGAAATAACATTTATTTTGGATGCTTTACTGGGGAAAACCATATAATTTTGAATGCGTAATAGTAAGAGTAAAATTCGATTTATAAATAATCAATAGACAGCTTGACGTTAGCTTGCGAGGAGTTTAGACGCTTCAGAGCTTCATGATGTGGACTTAGTCGAATTAATAAGCAGTCGTGTTAGGGAAGCGAAGACAAAATTCAAATAAAGAAAGGATTGTTTGAATACAATGTAGTGCTGTGTGGGAACAAAAAATGACCCCCGTGTAAGAGAATGAAGTTAACGGTTGTAAGGCTAGGATCCAGGTAACTGAAACAAAGCCCAAATTAACCGAACCAAAGTTTTCTGCACACCGAACCCACTTATTCTGAAAGCGACAGTTGTTACAGCAAACGCTACTCAAACTACCACAGTTGCAAAACAAATAACCCATATTTTATAGTTTAAAAATGGAGTGTAGATGTAAGACCCAAATGCAAATACTTATTTACATTTCTGGTTTTAAAAAGGATTGGTTTTGCAGTTTTTGTGTTGCATTAATGCCTGACACGGTTAACGGTTACAGCAGGAAGTTGTCGTAATACTCTGAACGCTAAATGTCATTAATTCTGATTAATATACATAGGAAGTCGGCGCTGTGGTTACGACACAAAACTCGCAAGTCTTTTAGAATACGTACTACATCTGCGTTCAGTAAAAGGAAATACGTTTTGACAACTTACTTAAATAAATATCCCATCATCAGACCATCCATCTAAACGCAACCAATTATGTACAGCATGCTACATCTGCCCTTTAAACTTCCGAAGTTTCCAGATTCCTATTTAAAATTGATAGAAATTTTAAAAAATGGTTAAAATGGCTCTGAGCACTATGGGGCTTAACTTCTGAGGTCATCAGTCCCCTAGAACTTAGAATTACTTAAACGTAACTAACCTAAGGACAGTACACACATCCATGCTCGAGGCAGGATTTGAACCGGCGACCGTAGCGGTCGCGCGGTTCCAGACTGTAGCGCCTAGAACCACCCGGCCACTTCGGCCGGCCGATAGAAATTTAATTAGGAATTATTTGTACGCAGTTACTTGAAATGTGTCTGCTACATGAGAGTAAACATTTTGTTGTTTTTAAAAAATTGTACCTCTGCAAGGAGAATATTGTATCTTACATCTACATATCTACATACATACCCCTTTATATATACTGTTTCATAACTTAACAACGAAAAATATATAATGTAAGATGTCTATAATAGGTAAACGATTTTGAAGACAGTATTATACACAGAGAATAGAGAGTAAATGAAGACGAGATGGAGAAGAATTTGACAGACCACTAAAAGATCTAAGACGAAACATGGCTTTCGAAGTTGATGACATTCCGTCAGATTCACTGTGGTCATTTGGAGAGCCAACCGTGATAAAACGTTAAATGCAAGATACATTAGACAGGCGAAATACCTAAGATTTTAGGAATAAATCCTATTCTAAAGAAAGCAGGTGCTGACAGGTGTTAATACTGTCCAAGAATCAGGTTAATAAGTCATGGCTGAAAAGTTCTGACACGAATTACGTACAGAAGAAAGTGAAAACTGGTAGGAACAACTCTCTGGGGGGAGAAGCACGGAGGAATGTAGGAACACGCGAGGCAATACTGACTCTGTGAGTTTCTTAGAAGACCGGTTGAAGAAGGTAAACCTACGATTATCATTTGTAGATTTAGAGGAACCTTTTGACAATGCTGACTGGTCTATACTTGCCGGCCGAAGTGGCCGTGCGGTTAAAGGCGCTGCAGTCTGGAACCGCAAGGCCGCTACGGTCGCAGGTTCGAATCCTGCCTCGGGCATGGATGTTTGTGATGTCCTTAGGTTAGTTAGGTTTAACTAGTTCTAAGTTCTAGGGGACTAATGACCTCAGCAGTTGAGTCCCATAGTGCTCAGAGCCATTTGAACCATTTGGTCTATACTTTTATAATTCTGGCGGTATCGAAACTTGTGCAAAAAGCATACTGCAGTTGTAAGTGTCGAAGCAGATGAAAGGGAAGCACGAGTTGAAAGGGAATTGAGGCAGAAGTGTAGCGTGCCCTTCATGTTATTCAGTCTGCGCACTGAGCAAGCAGATAAGGGAACCAAGGAGATATTTGTAAACGTAATTACAGTTCAAGAAGAAGTAAAAACTATGAGGTATTCCGATGACATAGTAACTGTATGAGAAATGGCAAAGGACTTGCAAAAGCAGTTGAATGGAATGGATAGTGTCTTCAGAAGGGACTATAAGGTGAATATCAAAAGGAGTACAGCAAGTGTAATACAGTATTCATGATGACCTCTGCTGTGAGATGATACATATAGTGATCAAAATGTGTCAGTTACCAAGTTTTAACGGCATAACGTCTTACTTTTATGACCTTCGGTCTACTTGATATGTTCTAAATGATTTAAAGTTACTTTACCTGTACGTTATGTACGGATATTGCCATTATAATTCAAAGATTTTAACTGTGTTTCTGAAATTAATGTAGAATACGAGTGCGCTGGCAGTGTAGGTCATAATAAGCATACGAGGGCTATTCGGAAACTAAGGTGCGATAGGGCCCGAAATGGAAACCGCAGTGAAAATCCGGTGAAGCTATGCATAGATGTCTTTGGCTGTGTCTCTAATACGCCGTCGATCGCGTCACGGTGCTAATTCCAGTCATGAGCGGACAATGAGCACGAAAAAGTGTCTAGAACGCAGCGTCTCCCGTCAAGTATGACGGCCTGGTGAGGGATTTCACCTGTCATGCAGCGCACATAACGTAACTGTTACATGTTTCGTTCTTCATGACAATTCTCGGAAGCCGTTTACAGGGGCAATGCAGATGATCCTGCAGTGTTTTCCGTGGGAAATATTTGATCACCAGCAATACAGCTCTTAACTGACTCCCCGTGAGTTTCATCTCTGCCCATATGAACCACTGGCTATGAAAACAACATTTTGGCACAGACAACTAGCTGTAGACTAGTGTAGAAAATTGGCGGACAGCACAGGCGTCTGCCTTCAATTACGAGGTTATTAGAAAGTTGGTACAACGCTACGATACAAGTCAGAGCCGGAGAAGCGACTATGTAGAGAAGTAACTGGGAGGCATATATAAGTGTTACAAATAAAACAGTTTTGATTTTCACTGTGGTTTCCGTTTTGCGACCGATCGGACATTACTTTCCAAATAGCCCTCGTATTTCACGTAGAAACCCATGTCCACAGCGCCGGCCAGAGTTGCCGTGCGGTTCTGGGCGCTACAGTCTGGAGCCGAGCGACCGCTACGGTCGCAGGTTCGAATCCTGCCTCGGGCATGGATGTGTGTGATGTCCTTAGGTTAGTTAGGTTTAATTAGTTCTAAGTTCTAGGCGACTGATGACCTCAGAAGTTAAGTCACATAGTGCTCAGAGCCATTTGAACCCATGTCCACATCCCTAAGCGTACGGCGCTAGGCGTCGTTGAACAACGTCGCCTGCCGCCAAGACTGCAGGTCTGCAGGGAAACGATTTCAATGTATTTGTGACATCAAGGTAAAGGAGATATCGGGTTGAAGTTTTATGACTTTCATTTGCAAACCATGTAGTCGACTGGGACATTCCAGGCGGGTCAATACTACTGGTTTTCCGCCTCTTACTGGGACATGAACGCATTACTTCTGGCTGTGCAAATGACTTTTTGATAGGTGTTGCATAGAGGGCAGTCACAACTTGCGCACACTGCAGAGTTTGGTTCGGGCTGCGTCAGTTTGTCATCGAACGGGGACACTCTTTAGTTTACCACTGTGTGTAGCCTACAGGAAATGGAGTGTTATTCTTAGGAAGAAAGAGCAGACACGCACTGTGCTTACGAGGAGGTGGGTGCAAATGGCCACGTTGCCCAACGTTTGCGCGCTTGGCGGTTTCTGAATTGTTGAGCGCCAGATCCAAGGACATTTACTGCCATCCACAGGTCCCTACGAGAGACAGATTCTCTTGAGGTACGTTTTCAACTGCCACGTTCTCGTCATGATACATGTGTATTTAAGGCCTACTTATAAACTCGGTGTATTCATTTTATGTTGCAGGTGCGAAGGCCTGACGGACACGGTCATCAATGCGCGGTGCGTACTCCAGGGCGTTACAACTGCTGGAAAACAGACCCTCAACAAGCTCGCGGCGTGTTGAATGGGAAATAGGTGCAAGCCATTCTACAATTTTGTGTATGTGGTGTGAAGATGATTTGCACCCCCACCTGCCTCAGAAGGTTCACGCCCTTAACTCAGAGGATTGTCCACGTCGAACTGAATTCTGCCAGTGGTTTTTGAAAAGATGTACCATACAACTGGACTTTCCAAACTGTGCACTTTTTACGGATGAGGCATCACTCACAAGACAGGATATGTTCAACAGCCACAATCAACACGTATGGGCACGGGAAGATCCGAACGATGCCTTTATTCGTGGTCATCAAGATCGCTTCGCTGTCAACATTGGGCCGACATAGTAGACGATGATATGGTCGGTCCATACATGTTCTCCCGGCGACAGAATGCAGAGAAATACGTAATCTTTTTCACGAGAAACCCTGCCAGAGTTGTTGAAACATGCTTCACTCACCATGCGACACTGAATGCGGTACCAACACGATGGAGCACCTGCGTAATTCGCACATGCGATCCGAACGCATTAGGATGAAATCTTTGGTGAGAATTGCATGGAGCGCAATGGGCCGGTGGCATGGCCTTCACGTTTCCCCAACTTGACGCCCATTGATTTTTTCTTCTGGGACAATCTGGATTCTGTTGGCTATGAAAAACTCATTGAGACTGCGCACATTATATCAGCCTCCGATGCAATTTCCACTTTGTCAGGAGTGTTTGAAAGAGTGCGACAGTCATTCCAGCAGTAGGACGTAATTTGGAGCACTTTTTGTAACTGTATTTAAATAACGGCTATAAAACTTCACCCCAACTTCTCTTTTACCTTGATGCCTCAAATACATTCAAAGCATTGTCCTGCAGACCTGCTACCATGAAGGTTCAGATGGCATGTTGTGTGCCTACACTGTTGGCGGCGCGACGCTGTTCAACGACGCCTAGGGCCGTACGCTAAAGGATGGCTCAAATGGCTCTAAGCACTATCAGACTTAACATCCGAGGTTATCAGTCCCCTATAGAACTACTTAAACCTAACTAACCCAAGGACATCACACATATCCATGCCCGAGCGTAGTAGCTACCGTAGCAGTAGCGCGGTTCTGGACTGAAGCGCCTAGAACCGCTCGGTCACAGCGGCCGGCTGCTAAAGGATGCGGACATGGCTAGCTATGTGAAATATGCTCGTTATGACCCATTGTACCAACCCTCTCATTTTCTACATTCATTTCAGATACGCCCATTGAGATACTGACTTTGAGGATTTTCGATCGTTAGTGTAAAAAATTTATAAAAATTTGATCAGTTCATCAAAAAATAACCTTGTAATGCTGTCACTGATAGATGACTACCAAATTCCCCATGCTTGATTATAGAAGAAAAACAGTTGTCTTTCTTTAGTTTCTCCGCAACTTCTCCCTGCCTTACATGACTGCTCGCCTTCAGCAGAAGGAAACTGCAATCCAGGAAATAGACAGCCATCAACGGACTAATGACCTTCATCGTACCAAATGTGTGGCAAGTGTAACCTCCTCTTTCTTGACGTCATGCATGTGGCACTCGTGCCAGTCAGACGCACCTGGTCCTCGAAAGCCATCATGCAGCATCCTTAGCTAGCTGTTTCCCTCTATTATTACGCCAGCACCGGTATTGTTTCGTCTTCCGTTTCTTGTTAGCACGCTCCTGTGCGGGTTGCTTTGACCAGCTTTTCTGCTATGGCTGTTTCATCTCTTCTTTTTCCCCGTAGATTTCTAATTCCTTCAAGTAAACCTTACTTGTTATTTCGTCAAGTACGTTACACAGATTTCTTCTCTCAGCATTACGGATTACGAGCCACGACTGTCTCCGTAACCTTATTCTTCTTCAGTATCATAACGATCATCTTCAGCAAAAGAAACTGCTACCGAAAGAATATTTTAGGACAAATACATCTTTTCACTTAGTTATTTTTGTCGTTCTGTCTTATTCTCGCAATTATCATCTGGAAGCAGCATCTTTCCAACTTCTTGTCATGATAACGTCTTCTTTACTCGTAGTTAACAAGATCGTAGGTGGCCGAATGTTTTCTGTCATCAATTTATAGTGTTCATCGGCCATTACTTTTAAGGTGTTATCTTACAAAGCATTCCAAATATTGTTGTTTCGTATGTTTCAGTATTTTTCTTTGGTGTCCATATATATTCTTAGTGGTTTCTCATGCTCTCCGACACCTGTTGTATTCTGTTAGAATTTTCTGTCTTGTCTTATTTTGCCTTTTAGTTTTTACATATGGTTATTCCACACGTACTTTGATCCTTTTGCTATTTGGGGAGCAAAATAACTGATGATGGTCGAAGACAAATGTAGACCGGCAATGACAAGGAAAGCGTTTCTGAAGGAGAGAAATTTGTTAACATCGAGTATAGGTTTAGGTGTCAGGAAGTCGTTTCTGAAAGTATTTGTATGGAGTGTAGCCATGTATGGAAGTGAAACATGGACGATAAATAGTTTAGACAAGAAGAGAATAGAAGCTTTAGAAATGTGGTGCTACATAAGAATGCTGAAGATTAGATGGGTAGATCGCATAACTAATGAGGAGGTATTGAATAGAATTGGGGAGAAGAGGGGTTTGTGGGACAACCTGACTAGAAAAAGGGATCGGTTGGTAGAACATGTTCTGAGGCATCAAGGGATCACCAGTTTCGTATTGGAGGGCAGCGTGGAGGGTAAAAATCGTAGAGGGAGACCAAGAGATGAATACACTACACATATTCAGGATGTAGGTTGCAGTAGGTACTGGGAGATGAAGAACCTTCAAATGGTTCAAATGGCTCTGAGCACTATGGGACTCAACTGCTGTGGTCATAAGTCCCCTAGAACTTAGAACTACTTAAACCTAACCAACCTAAGGACATCACACACATCCATGCCCGAGGCAGGATTCGAACCTGCGACCGTAGCGGTCGTGCGGTTCCAGACTGTAGCGCCTTTAACCGCTGGGCTACTCCGGCCGGCCCTTGAAGAACCTTGCACAGGATAGAGTACCATGGAGAGCTGCATCAAACCAGTCTCTGGACTGAAGACCACAACAACAACAACACTTTGATCCTGATTATGATTAATGTTTTAGTGCACTAAACGGCGAGGGTATCAGCACCCTTACTTGATACGAGCCGTGAAAAAATATGTTAAAAAATCAGTTATTTTTGAAACCAAAGTTGAGTTTGATCCTCCTGGACTTAACCGGTGCTTATTACGTAACAAACTAATGTGAATTACCCTATAAATAAAAACGAGTCGATGATGGATCCAGAAAAACGGCCTTCTCCAAAGAAGTCTTCTCGCCCCATTGCTGTGAAATATACAGGGTTTTTTTTTCTTTTTTTAATTGAGGCAACTACATATCTTGAAAACGATGCATCCTGCGGAAAAAAGTTCTAAATGAAAAGTGAATATTAGTAAAGGGGACTTTTGTCTGTGCTACAACTGGTTGCCTAAGCTCTCTATCTGTACGGCCGACGTCAACTTTATATTCTCAAATGAGAACCCCCTCCTTTTATTTATTGCATACACGGATTCTACCAAATAATACGTACGGTTTACTCAAACCATTGTTTCTCATTCGTGATAGATGGCGCTGTAATCGACAAATATTGTATCTTTTCTTGCAATTAACAACCGACGCATCTGATTCTACATTTCATTTACGATGTAAATTTGAACCTTTGTATTCTAACAACTGCTATTACGGTGAGGGGGCGGGGACTCACGGAAATCAAGCACCCAAATGCTGAGAGACAAGGGGACTCACTGATATCAAGCATACCGAAGGGAACAGAAAACTTCAACAATCACGTCGTTGTTCCTGGATCGCGTTCACCACAGTTTGTAACCAGGCGCTGAATCGGCTTACCATACAGTGCTGTACAATCAAATTTTCAACACTAAAGTAAATTTCGAATATAAATATCAATCGTTAGAACACAAAGATTTACATTTACATCATAAAAGAAATGTATAAACAAATGCGCTGGTTCCTAATTGCAAAATCAGGGACACTTGATGTTTGTCGATAACAGCGCCATCTGCCACGAAAGGGAAACAATGGTTTGTGTAAACCAGAGGTATTATTTGGCGTAGAGTCCTAATATGCAATAAAAATGGGGGGGGGGGGGGGGGCGCTCGATCGAGAATAGGAAGTTGACCTGCCAATGCAGGAGGGGTGCTTAGCGCGAGGCCGGATGTAGCACAGACAGATGTCCCCCTTTACTGATATTAACTTTTCACCTACAATATTTTTTTCGGACGATGTGTCGTTTTCGAGGTATTTAGTGGCTTCAAATTAAAAGAAACGCCATGTACCTGCCAATGACCAGCCCATCAAATCAGACACACTTTCCTTTATCTATGCAGATGGTACAGCCATCATCGTTCAGAACTAAACTTTCGAAAGGGTGGAATACAAACTGATGGCAGCTTTAGAGAACTATGCTGTTATTATAATAACAGTGATATAAAGCCCAGCCCCGAAAAAACATAAGTATGTCCTTTCAATTTGCGCAGCAGAGAGGCAAAGAGAGAATTTAATGTAACATGGAATAGATATAGCTTTTCTCAGACTTCACTAACCCGAAATATCTGCCAGTCAAGCATGAGAACTGCTGATGAGGTTGAGAAACAAAATCAAGAAACGGATCACAGATACCCTAAGTTTGAAAGTAGTCCTCAGCCGCTGAGACCTAAATCGGGAAAGAGCTTTTCACCATCAACCAAAGCAACCCCATTATCACCTAATAAACTCTGAGAAAAACTATGGCGGAACTAGTATCCAATACAACCGTGGAGAAACCCGTAGGAGGAACTTTCTGGGGGGGTTTCGAATTGCGTTATACGGCTTGGAAAGTCATGAATCGCATAAGGATGGAAGTATCGAAGTGCAAAGAAAATTTGAAGAAATGGGGTTACCTTAGTACTGCTAAACGCGGCGAATGTGACGAACTACACGACCCGCCCCACTTATTGATCTGCTGAAAGCTGAATGTACAGTACGCCTTAGGCGACTTGACTACAGCAAATAATAAGGCTATTCACGCTGCTGTTTTCTGAACTAATTTTGGAATTTTAACACCTGAAAACCTGCTTGAAAACATTTTCATTATCGAATGCCAAATTATAGAGTTCTTTGATATATTGTAGTAAGTATGTTTGTTTTAACACTGTAAATCACAATCTTATTGAATAATTTTACAGTTGCTATTGTATAACATATAAAATATAAATAAATTTGTAGTTTGATAATATGATTCTTTAGCCATCTAATCAGTACCAAATCCCGAGAATTCAATGTAGGCCTAAAGAAATTCCATTTCTCCCTCTTTAAGTTGGACGTTATCATTCAGAATGCAGTGGGAATTCCTGTGTTTAGCACAGAGGAGAGAGTGTATGGGTAGAAATAGCACACTGAAGTCCTTTACGAGGGGGAGGACTTGTTTGATGACGTGACCACGGAAGAAATGGGAGTCGATAGGGAAAACACAGTTTAATAGAGTTTAATATACACAGTTTAATAGAGCTCTGTAAGACCCGAAATCAAATAATGCAGAAGGCTAGATAACGCTCCATCAGAGTTTCTGAAATCATTGGGGGAAATGGCAACCAAGCAACTATTCCTATTGGTGTGTAGAAACTTTTAGTCTGGAGACATGCCAAAAGACTTTCAAAAAAATATCAATCACATAGTCCCGAAGATAGTAAGCGCAGTTAGAGCCCGCCCGGTTAGCCGATCGGTCTGACGCACGGCTTTCCGGAGTGGGAAAGAGCGCCTGATCCCCGGCACGATTCCGCCCGGCGGACTTGTCTCGAGGTCCGGTGAGCCGGCCAGACTGCGGATTGTTTCTAGGCGCTATTCCATCTGCCTCGGCGAAATTGGGCTACATCTACATCTACATGGATACTCCGTAAATCACATTCAAGTGCCTGGGAGAGGGTTCATCGAACCACCTTCACAATTCTCTAGTATTCAAATCTAGTATAGCGCGCGGAAAGAATGAACACCTATATCTTTCCGTACGAGCTCTGGTTTCCCTTATTTTATCGTGGTGATCATTCCTCCCTATGTAGGTCGGTGTCAACAAAGTATTTTCGCATTCGGAGGAGAAAGTTGGGGATTGGAATTTCGTGAGAAGATTCCGTAGCAACGAAAAACACCTTTCCTTTAATAATTTCCAGCCCAAATCCGCTATCATTTCTGTGACACTCTCTCCCATATTTCGCGATAATACAAAACGTCCTACCTTTCTTTGAACTTTTTCGATGTACTCCGTCAGTCCTATCTGGTAAGGATCCCACACCGTGCAGCAGTATCCTAAAAGAGGACGGACAAGCGTAGTGTAGGCAGTCTCCTTAGTAGGTCTGTTACATTTTCTAAGTGTCCTGCCAATAAAACGCAGTCTTTGGTTAGCTTTCCCCACCACATTTTCTATGTGTTCCATCCAATTTAAATTGTTCGTAATCGTAATACCTAGGTATTTAGTTGAATTTACGGCTTTTAGATTAGACTGATTCATCGTGTAACTTTTCGTTATTTAGGGTCAACTGCCACTTTTCGCACCATTCAGATATCTTTTCTGAATCGTTTTGCAGTTTGTTTTGATCTTCTGATGACTATATTAGTCGATGAACGACGGCGTCATCAGCAAACAACCGAAGACGACTGCTCATATTGTCTCCAAAATCGTTTATATAGATAAGGAACAGCAAAGGGTCTATAACACTACCTTGGTGAACGCCTGAAATCACTTCTGTTTTACTGACTTTCCGTCAATTACTACGAACTGTGACCTCTCTAACAGGAAATCACAAATCCAGTCACATAACTGAGACGATATTCCATAAGCACGCAATTTCACTACGAGCCGCTTGTTTGGTACAGTGTCAAAAGCCTTCCGGAAATCCAGAAATAAGGAATCGATCTGAAATACCTTGTCAATAGCACTCAACACTTCATGTGAATAAAGAGCTAGTTGTGATTAACAGGAACGATGTTTTCTAAACCCATGTTGACTGTATGTCAATAGACCGTTTTCTTCGACGTAATTCATAATTTTCGAACACAATATATGTTCTAAAATCCTACTGCATATCGACGTTAACGATATGGGCCTGCAATTTAGTGGATTACTCCTACTACCTTTCTTGAATATTGGTGTGACCTGTGCAACTTTCCAGTCTTTGGGTACGGATCTTTCGTCGAGCGAACGGTTGTTTATGATTGTTAAGTATGGAGCTAATGCATCAGCATAATCCGAAAGGAACGTAACTGTTATACAGTCTGGACCAGAAGAATTGCTTTTATTAAGTGATTTGAGTTGCTTCACTACTCATGTTGGCAGCTGATTGTTTCTTGCCGCTAACATACTTCACATACGACCAGAATCTCCTTGGATTTTCTACCAGGTTTCGAGGCAAAGTTTCGTTGTGGAAACTGTTATAGGCATCTCGCATTGAAGTCCGCGCTAAACTAGAGCTTCTGTAAAAGATCGCCAATCTTGGGGATTTTGCTTCTGTTTAAATTTGGCATGTTTGTTTCGTTGTTTCTGCAACAGTGTTCTAACCCGTTTTGTGTACCAAGGAGGATCAGCTCCGTCGTTTGTTAATTTATTTGGTATAAATCTCTCAATTGCTGCCGATACTATTTCTTTGAATTTAAGCCACATCTGGTCTAAACTTACATTATTAATTTGTAATGAGTGGAGATTGTCTCTTAGGAAAGTGTCAAGTGAATTTTTATCTGCTTTTTTGAATTGTATATTTTTCGCTTATTTTTCGAGGATTTGGGGATTACAGTATTCAATCTCGCTACGACAACTCTGTGTTCACTAATCCCTGAATCGGTTTAGATGCTCGTTATTAACTCAGGATTATTTTTACCTAAGAGGTCAAGTGTGTTTTCGCAACCGTTTACTATTCGCGTGGGCTCATGAACTAACTGCTCGAAATAATTTTCAGAGAATGCGTTTAGTACAATTTCGGATGATATTTTTGCGTACCTCCGGAATTAAATATGTATTTTCGCCAACATATCGAGGGTAAATCAAAGTCACCACCAATCGTATGAGTCGTACGTGTTTGAAAGCAAACTCAAGTTTTCTTTGAACCTTTCAGCAACTGTACCATCTGAATTGGGAGGTCGGTAAAAGGATCCAGTTATTATTTTATTCCGGTTGACAACAATGACATCTGCCCACACTAACTCACAGGAAGTATCTACTTCAATTTCGTGACAAGATAAACTACTTGTGACAGCAACAAACACGCCACCGCCAACCGTGTTTAGCCCATCCTTTCGGAACACCGTTAGGTTCTTCGCAAAAATTTCGGCTGAGCTTACATTCGGCTTTAGCCAGCTTTCAGTGCCTATAACGATTTGAGCATCAGTGCTTTCTATTAGCGCTTGGAGCTCGGGTACTTTCCCAACACAGCTACAACATTTTACAACTGTTATACCAATGGTTCCTGTATCTACTTTCTTCCTGTGTTCAGCCTGCACCCTTTGTGACTGAAGCCCTTCTTGTGTTTTCCGGAGACCCTCTAACCTAAAATATCGCCCAGTCCACGCCACACAGCCCCTGCCAACCTTGTAGCTGCCTCGTGCGTATAGTGGACTGTGCTGCAAATGGTCAGCTCTACTTTCATCTTGGCAGCCTTTACCACTTCTGTTAGCCGCTCGAAACCAGAGAGAATTTCTTCTGATCCAAAGTGACACACATAATTGGTACCGACGTGAGCAACCACCTGCAGTTGGCTGCACCCTGTGCTCTTCATGGCATCCGGGAGGACCCTTTCCAAATCTGGAATGACTCCACCCGGTATGCACACGGAGTGCACATTGGTTTTCTTGCCCTTCTTGTCAGCCAAGTCTCTAAGGGGCCCCATAACGTGCGTAACGTTGGAGCTCCCAACTACCAATAACCCCACCCTCTGCGATTGCCCGGATCTTGCAGGCTGAGTGGTTTCCTCTGAAATAGGACAGGCGACAGCATCTGGTTCAGCGACAGTGTCAGCCACAGACAGCACCTGGAACCTGTTTGTCAGACAAACCGGGAAGGCCTTACGTGCGGTCGCCTGGGAAGTCTTTCGCTGCCTGCTTCGCCCCGGGACGACCTCCCACTCGACCACAGGTGGAGGATCAGCCTCAGTGCGAGCAGTAACTGGGTTGACCACCGGTGAGGACCGATCGGAGGACTCTGGCGTGCTGGACGTCCGTTGGATCCCGACGGCCGGCCCACAACAGTGGTGCCCATCCACTGCAGCCTCAAGCTGTGTAACCGAAGCCATCACAACCTGAAGCTGAGAGCGATGTGTCACCCACTCGGCTCGCACCCGCACACAACAATCGCAGTCCCTGTCCATACCAGAGACCGGGGAAAACTAAACTACGCAGATAAACGGACTAGAGGCACGTGCTGCGCACCTCTACTCTATACCCTGACGGAAACGCAAGAACTGTGTCTAAATAATTTGCCCCTGATTATGAACTTGTAATATGTCACAGAATCGGTTTGCTTACCGAAGCAAACGAAAACGCGACAACTGTGGCTATTGTATATTAAATTTACACTCAGAAACTCAAGAAACTAAACTATTAAAGCACACAGATGATATAATAAAATTCGCTCCTTGTTAGGATCTCGTAAATGACACAAAAGCGGTTGCTGCGTCTGTCTCGGTCGGCTACTAACGACTGGTTCCCCTTATTCCGCCTCAGCTACGCTATGTTGGCGATTTCTGCGCAAACAAGTTCTCCACGTATGCGTACACCACCATTACTCTACCACGCCAACATAGGGGTTACAACCGTTTGGTGTGAGACGTTCCCTGGGGGCTCTACCGGAGGCCGAACCGCACAATAACCCTGGGTTCGGTGTGGGGCGGTGGAGGGGTGGAGTGGACTGCGGTTGTCGTCGTGGGGTTGTGGACCACTGCGGCCGCGGAGGGGACCGAGCCTCTCCGTCGTTTCTAGGTCCGTGGTTGACATATAATGCACACAAGGGCAGGTAAGTGCGAGAACTATGGCATATTCAGGTTAATGGGTTATGCATCCAATCTGCGACAAGATCAGTATACGGAAGAATGGAAAAGAAAATTTAGGGTCTGTTAGACGACAGTCAGTTGGTCTTTCGGAAAGGCATGGCAGCATAGAGGCAATGCTGAAGTAGCGATTAGTAATGGAAGCAAGACTGAAGAAAGATCAAGACACGCTCATACGATTTGTCAACGTAGAAGAAACGGTTCAACATGGTCGAAATTATGAAATGAATAGGACTAAGCGACAAGAAAAGACGGATAATACAGAATGTGTACAAGACCCAAGAAAGAATAGTACGAATGGAAGACCAAGAACGAAATGATCGGATTGAAAATATTGTAAGACAGGGATGTAATCTTTCGCCCTGCTATTCCATCAATACATTGAAGAAGCAGCGACGGAAATTAAATGGTTAAAGAGTGGGTTTAAAATTAAAGGCGAAAGGATATGAGTGATGCGATTGGCTGATGACATAATCCTCAGTGTAGATGAAGAAGAACTACATCCGTTGTTGATTGGAATGAGAGATCTGAGGAGTGCAGAATGTGGATTGAGACTAAACCGAAGAAAGACAAAAGTAGTGAGTAACCGGTATGGGATTAGCGGTAAATTTAACACAAAAAGCTGGGACGTAAAGGTAGAGTAAGTGAAGGAGTTCTGCAACCTTGGAAGTAAAAAAACACTTGGCAGCGTAAGCAAGAAGGATGTAACAAGCGTATTAGCGCAGGCAAAGAGAGCGTTCCCGAGTAAGAAAAGTCTGCTAGTATCAAACATAGAATTTAATAAAGAAATCTCTAAGAACGTAAATTTGGAACACAGTATTTTGTGCCAGTGAATCATGGACTGTGGGGCAACCGAAAGGAAGAAAATCGAAGCGTTTGAGATGCGATGTCACAGTCGAATGGTTGGCTGGTTGGTTGATTTGGGGAAGGCACCAAACAGTGAGGTCATCGGTCCCATAGGAAGGTTGGGGAAGGAAGTCGGCTGTGCCTTCTCAAAGGAACCATTCCGGAATTTTCCTGAAGCGATTTAGGGAAATCACGGAAAACCTAAATCAGGATGGCTGGACGCGGGTTTGAACCGTCGTCCTCTCGAATGCGTGTCCAGGGTACTAACCACTGCGCCACCTCGCGCGGTGAGGACAATGGTGAAAATTAGGTGGGCGATAAGATAAAGCATGAGGAGGTTCTCCGCACAATCGGCGAGGAAAAGAACATACGGAAAACATTGGCAAGAAGAAGGGATATGATGATGGGACATGTGACAAGAAATCAGGGAATAACTTCCATACTTGAGGGAGACGTAGGGGATAAAACTGTACGGAAAAACAGGGATTGAAATACATCTAAGGAATAGTAAGATGTAGAATGCAAGTACTACTCCGAGATGAAGAGGTTGGCACAGGACAGAAATTCGTAGTTGGCTGCATAAAAACCAACCAGAAGATCTCCCCCTCACCCCTCACCCCACCCTCCCTGCACCCTGCACCCCTCTAAAACAGAAAAGTTGGGTATTTTTCTTATTGGCGATCTGCAATGATTCCAGTTGTATGTGTGAGTACAAAACATTATTACGTATAAAGCATTATTAGCATTGCCGGAGTGGTTGGGAGATATGCACCTGCTTCCAGGATGGCATGGATATTATTCCCTATCCAGGCATTTCAGGTTCCAGAGGGAGTCGTGGAGGATAGGAACCAGTCAATAAGATACAACAGCTGGATTGAACCCTTTGCCAGATTCCACGCAGAATAATGTGGCCGGTAGATGCACAGTCAGCAGGGCATGCATGGGAAGGGTGGTAGTGGTCTGAGACATGGGCAGGCCCTGTAGGGGAAATGCCGAGCGCTGGAGGGGAAGTTCCGTTCTAACCTGATGTCTACTCTAGCATATTTCGTAAATATAAAGTAGAGCAGCTACAAGACCACTAATTCCCATCATTCATAAAGGTCTATCACCTCTTCTTCGGTTAGCATCTAACAAGAATTCCGCTGAGAATGTAACAAAAGCAGCGCCTGGCTTTTTAACAATTTCTGACTTTCAGAAAAGCGACATGAGTGGCAAATTTTGAGTAAAATCTACACATATCTCCTTTTTCCACGTTAAAATTTGCTATAACACAACAAAGTTTACAGAGTATCGCCTCACAAACATGTTGTTCAGATGCAATTGTGAGAGAATTCTGAAACAGCGTTTATTAAGTTTATTTAGTAAGGAACTGAGGAAAAGCAAGTTCAGTAGCTCACGAAAAAACACATCCTCGGTACAAAAATAAATGTGCAATATCCTCACTGGCGTAGTTAGAAAACCCGTAGTATTTCTCGTTTCACCAGCTATCGATGGCTCTTAAAACTTAACACTATTTCATCGAACAGGTCTGTAGTTAGTGGAGTAACACGGTAGATAATGAAACTTTGCATAATAGCCATAAGGCAAAACACTCTCTTCTTTGTGCTATCATTTGCCAAAATCTCGTTTCAGTATCTTAAACCGTTTATGAAACATGAGTATGTTGCAGATACTTCACTCTGGCTTCATTGCCGCCGCTCGTTATCTCATATGAGTATCCGGCGTCAGATTAATTTTCTCGATATTGGTGACACATAGAGACATCCACCCTAATCTGAAGAAAATTTCAATGTGTTAGCTGGATTTCATACGCTGTAACATGTTCTATAATATGCACCAAACGCAAAATCATAGCGATCCCTATTTTTCATTGCAAACTTTTTCGAATTTAGCTCAATGTCTTGTGTGTGAAAGTGAAGTCCCATGCTTCTTGACAGAGCGTGGGGGAACGATGCGGGAGACCCGCATCGCCGTACTAGGCAAGGTCCTAGTGGAGGTGGTCTGCCATTGCCTTCCTCCGACCGTAATGGGGATGAATGATGATGAGGAAGACGACACAACAACACCCAGTCATCTCGCGGCAGATGAAACTCCATGACCCCGCCGGGAATCGAACCCAGGACCCCGTGCTCCGGAAGCTAGAACGCTACCACGAGACCACGAGCGGCGGACTGCTCACTGTCACTGTCACTGTGATCTTTAACGAAATGATGGGCACATCATCATGAAGCTTATATATAAAGCTATAAATAACGTAAAGATGAAATTGTTTTACCGTAAGGTCCTGTAAAAACGTTTGAGAAAAATTTCAGGACGAATCCCTCGATTCTCTAATCGCTGACGGTCGAAAGAGAGCAAACACTTGTCGGCCTTCCCTTCCGAACGAACGAATGAACTCGCCCAGCGCTTTGGACGAAAATTGGTCACTGCGAATCGGCCACCGTATCCTGCATGGACTCAACCACAGGATCTCAGGTACATTTTCTGAGGACGGGTAGGCATCCACATCCCAATGGTACGGTCATTAATCCCTCTCCAGCTCACGTCGACATCGAGGTCATTAGAGACAGAGCACAAGCTCAGAATATTTCTTGGACGGGGAAGGATATTGGGCGTGCATTTCCAAAGTAATCATTCCAGCTTTTGCCTGGAATGATTTAGGGAAATCACTAAAAATCAAACTCTGGATGGCTGGTCTGTCTCACGCGGACGGGGGCTGTGCAGCAGTACTGATTCCGCGTGGTTTGTTGGCGGCTGATGCAACGCTGTGCCAAGCGAGGCATGCGACGATTATGGAACCGGAAGCAGCTGGATCACGCGGCCTGATGGCGCTACTTGCGTTGTGGGCAGCGACCACGGTACTAGGGCAGCAGGCACCTTCTAGTCCTGGGCTCGGCGTACGAGTGGCAGTTGGTGATAAACGACGGCTGTCCAGCGGATGCCGAATGGATGGAGGATCTGGCCGTCGACTCAGTCAGACGATGCACGCCAGCCGCCCAGTTACCATAGCTACCGGCTCGATGTTCCGTCGGCTGGATGAGCACATAAATAGCTCCTCGCTGACTATTTGACTGCTGCTGGCGGAAGCGTGACGCAGCGCCGTTGAGGCAATGGTGACCCGGCACCCTGCACATTAAGTGTGGATCAAAGGATGCGGGCTCATAACCCCCTCCCCAATCCATTAAAAACATTTCGGTAGAAGTGTTTATATCACTTTCTAAATTTCACAGCTAACTTCCAGAGAATAAAGTTGCAAGAAAGGGATGGGTCTCGATTCTGTTCTACATTCTCACTATTGGAATACACATGCTGCTGCCAAATCCACCTTAACACGACATAAAGGCAAATAACAGACTACAGTTTCTTCATTAACACAGCACCTCCTCTCTCAAGTAGCAGCATAAGCATACAATTTGCGACCTGCTGTCCAAGTTACAGAAAATTTTACTAGTCAGTATACAGCTGAAAATGTCACATGATATTTTTTAGTTTTCAGTGTGTGAGACGTGGTACTTAGGGAAAGCAGGAAAGGTGTTGACGGGGCCTAATCAGTTACTGTTGGTTGCACAAAAACACATACACTTTATTTTAAAAAAATAACTTTGAACAATCACTAAAAGATTTTACTACGCTGACGGCTGAAGGCCTTACTAAGAAGGAACTCAAAATTTTTTTTGTCGGCTGATGCCCGGACGCAACTTCAGAATACTCAACAGATGAAGGCCTGAATTACCAATAAGGTGGACATTTTAAAAATACTAAAACCTTATTGGTTTAATAACTTAATAACTGTAACAAGTTATACTGACGGCTGAAGGCCTTATCAAGACAGAATTAAAAACTATTTGTCTGCTGAAAGCCACAAGCAATGTTACCAACAAGTAACGGTTGAAGGCCACAAGCAAGTGGGAATAGACAACGACTGAATTACAAATTGAACTACGCGTTAAAACATTAGGGTAAATTTTAAACACTTATGACAATTTGACCAAGTAAGACGGAATGATCCACAGACAGTGCTCCCTGCATCGACCTGAGTAAGGTGGCTACAGCTGTGTAAGCGGTGAGACAGGCAGCCAAGAGCTGTACTCACGTAACAGGACGGCAACTCAAACTAGGGGTAGCTAAAGCGCCGACCGACCGACTAACCAATCCGCCTAACATCCGATCACCGGTACAACGATGGAATATTTTTAGGCAAGGGCGAAGAGACAGACAGCACTAAGTCTTCAGAAAACCTCGCGCTGCACGGACCTGCTCGCTGCTGCGCCCCAACCGAACTGATGTCCGTGCGCCACCACCTCACCAAATCCAGTACGCAGACAGCATTAAAATAACTGCTCATTCAAAACCACAAGATACACACGGATCCGGGAAAACAATTCCATCAACAACTCACAATACTAAAACCAGTCACTGTGAAACAACACGGACGAATTACAAGTCGGCACAAACACAGAGAAACCAGGAGCGGTCGGAAGACCAAATGCACGTCGTCCGCTGCGACGACCGACCGAACGACCAGCCAACGGTCGTCCCCACTCAAGTCGGGCACGGGAAAGATCCCAGTATAAATCGTCGACTGACAACTTATTGCCATGAGGTCACTTTGACGGGCGGACACACACACACACACACACACACAGGTGAAAATTGCACTACACAAATATCACGGTCCATTCAACCTAAAACTCGCTGAATCCGGTCCTTGACGTGGTCGTGCACTCTCGCGACCACAACCTTCCGTCGGACAGTGCATGTGTGTCTCCAGTGGTCGGGCGAGTCCTGGTCGTTTGGACCTCACTGCTGCACCGTCCCAACTCAACTCCCCTCGACACACGACGACCGGAAATACTAGAGACTGCTCCAAAGATGGTACCACAGTACGCGCTATCGATAAGAGCTGCTGCTGCCACTCAAGGACAGACAAGGCGAGCAAATGCAGTGGCGCCAGTGAACACACTAAGAAAACGAGACGCCCTTACAGCTATTACAAGATGCCAAGCTATGAACGGCATCAACGCGAACCGCACACGGTTCAGTGTGCATTCAATATTATACAGTTCCCCACTATTCAGTAATGTAAAATTCGAGAAAAGTCGTTACTAATGACATTAATTATGCTAGTGTTTGTAAAGCTCAGGATACATTTCCTATGTATTTACCATGTCTATTCTGTCTGTAAAATGCTGTTGTGGAGTAGAGCATGTCACTTGTGGGTCTTGGAGTGGAGCGTCAGCGCTATGACACAGCAAGGGCTGCGGGCTGAGATCCCTGCAGGAGGACAAGAGTAGCGGTAATGTCTCTGGATACATGAAAACTGCACCCAGTGAAATTTGCACCCAACCAGGAACCTGTGAAATTTACACCCAGTGTACTCGGAAATTACCTGCTTTCTCGCGGTGCAGTCCGGAAACGCGCGACTGCTACGGTCGCAGGTTCGAATCCTGCCTCGGGCATGGATGTGTGTGATGTCCTTAGGTTAGTTCGGTTTATGTAGATCTAAGTTCTAGGGGGCTGATGACCTCAGCTGTTAGGTCCCATAGTGCTCAGAGCCATTTGAACCTGCTTTCTACATCGCAGTCTACTTGCATTCCGAGTCCTCACTCACGCAATCCCTGCGCTCACAATGGAGTCCTGTGCAGCCCTGTCCGAGCCGCGTCGACGCCCCATGCAAATGGGCAACGTAAACAGAATAGCCTACTGGCGGAAGAATAACAGGAGCTCCACAAATTGTCTGCATCACGCTGCACGATACCTCCTTAAAAACGCATATGGCACTGGTTTTACTTATTTAAACATTTATATCCTGTTTCTCCTTGTCTTGTAATGCATATGTATATCTGCAACTACGTCTACATGACTTCTCTACAATTCACACTTAAGTGACTGGCAGAAGGTTCATTGAACCTCTTTCACATTATTTCTCTATCGTTCAAATCTCGAACAGTGGGCGGGAAAGACGAAGACCCAGTCTCTCCATGCGAGCTCTGATTTATTTTGTTGCTATGATTATTTTTCCCTATATGAGTGGGCATCAACAAAACATTTTTCTCAATCTAGGGAGAAAGTTGGAGATTGAAGTTTTGTGAAAAGATATCTCCGCAACGAAGAGAGCGTTTGCTTTAGTTATTGCCATCCCCAACTAGCATATCATATCTGTGACACTTTATTGCCTTGTTCGCCATAATACAAAATGAGCTACCCTTCTTATTTGACCTTTTCTTTGCCAATTCTGTCTGGTAAGGATCCCATACTACACACCAATACTCTACCTGAGAACGGACAAACCTAGTGTAGCAGTCTCTCTAGCGGATTTGCTCCACTTTCTGAGTATTCTGCCAATAAAACGCGGTCTTTGGTTGCCTTCCCCACATTATCTATGTGATTGTTCCAATTAAACTTTTTCGTTACTCTTATCCCCAGATACAAAAACTCCCCAACGCACCCCCCTCAGATTTAGTGGTAAAATAACCCAATGGACAGCTCATCAAAATCTGAACACAGATCAAGCATGAAAACAGGAAGAATACGTACTGAACTGTTAAAAACGAAGCAAAATAGAAACAGTGAACGATCCATGTGCCACATTGACGGACGTGTAAGAATCACGGTGTCGTGGTTGTAAGGTCACTTGTTGGTCTGCAAGGCGGGAGACCCGTGTTCAAATCTCTCTCAGGCACTACCTTTCTTTTTCAGAAAATTATGAACCTTCCGTCTGATGATTGACCTTCTGTAGTCTCGGCGATTGTCACACTATACATTGGATATAGAATATGAATCACGTGGTACGAATATATTATAGTCGCAAGTAAATGTGATGAATAGTGAGAACAGACAAGACGCAGCACATACATCTCACAGAAATGAAAACAACAAGTAAACGGGTGTGAACTATGCTACAACGAAGCAATTCAAGAGTGAAAACTTCCAAGACAAAACGCAATAGTCATAATATGTGGTCCCTGTGTAGAACAAATAGGAAGTAGGTACGTACGTCTGGGTGTCCCTTCCTTACAACTCGCTACTGCAAACGGACGTTACACCCCGACAGAGACACAAATTTAACTACAACGTACAGACACGTCAATGAACGGAAGCAGTTTATAACGTTTATGTTTTAAAAAAAGAAGAAAAATGGGGCACGAGAGAGACTTAAACATAGATCTTCCTCTTTGCAGTCCAACACCGTGGCCACATGACCACGACGGCATGGCTATTCAAGCTCGCCTGATGTTGCACATCTTGAGCTTGGACCGTTCCCTGCTTCGATTTTGCTTCTTTCTTCAAACTTCAGTATAACTTCCTGTTTTCAAGCTTGATTTTTGCTCGGGTTTTGACGGGCTATCCTCTGTGCCACCTTCCCACTAAATAAGTGGGGGCAGGGGAAGGGGGGGGGGGAACGTGCGATGGGAAGTTTCCCTTGTTAGACGAATTGACAGCCTTTAGATTTATCGAGTTACCGAAATTTAACGGATTCCTTTTAGTACTCCTCATGCAGATATTTGTTCTATATCATTTTGTAATTGGTTTTCATATTCTGATGGCTCCCTTATTTTGAGTCATAAGTCTTCTGACTGGTTTGATTTCCCCCCCCCCCCCCCCCAAATGCATTTCTCTCCTGTGCTAACATCTCCATCTCAGAGTAGCGCTTGCAATCTCAATTATCTGCAGGATGTACCTATGTCTTCCTTTACAGTTTTTGCCCTACAACACAGCTCCCTCTAGTACCATGGAAGTCAGTTCCTCCTGATGTCCTATCATCCTGTCCCTTCTCCTTGTCAATTTTTTCCACATATTCCCTTCCTCTCCGATACTATGCACACCCTCCTCATTCCTTACCCTATCAGTCCACCTAATTTTCGACATTTGTCTGTAGCACGACATCTCGAATGCTTCAGTTCTCTTCTGTTACGGTTTCCCCACGTCAATGTTTCACTACCATACAATGCTGAGCTCCAAACGTACATTTCTTCCTCAAATTAAGGGCAACGTTTGATATTAGTAGACCTCTATTGGCCAGGAATGCCGTTTTTGCCAGTGCTAGTCTGCTTTTGATGTCCTCCTTGCTACGTCGGTCACTGGATATTTTGAAACTTCCTGGCAGATTAAAACTGTGTGCCCGACCGAGACTCGAACTCGGGACCTTTGCCTTTCGCGGGCAAGCCGGATTAATGTCGCCGCAGTATCCTTTCTTTCAGGAGTGCTAGTTCTGCAAGGTTCGCAGGAGAGCTAATGTAAAATTTGGAAGGTAGGAGACGAGATACTTGCAGAAGTAAAGCTGTGAGGACCGGGCGTGAGTCGTGCTTCGGTAGTTCAGATGGTAGCCGGCACGGTAGCTCAGCGTGTTCGGTCAGAGGGTTAGCTGCCCTCTGTAATAAAAAAAAACTGAGTTAACAGATCAACAACGAACTTAAAAGAGTGTCTTATGACGTCCGTCCGGATCAGATTCAACGAACAAAAACGAACAAAATGAGATTTTTTTAAAAAAATGGTAGAGCACTTGTCCCGCGAAAGGCAAAGGTCCTGAGTTCGAGTCTCGGTCGGGCACACAGTTTTAATCTGCCAGGAAATTTCATATCAGCGCACACTCCGCTGCAGAGTGAAAATCTCATACTGGTTATTTTGCTGCCTAGGTAGCAGACTTCTTTAACTTCAACTGTTTCGTGACCATCAATCCTGCTGTTAAATTTCTCTCTGTTTCCATTTCTGCTACTTTTCATTGCTTTCGTCTTTCATCGATTTACTCTCAATCCGTATTCTGTATTCACTAGACCGTTCATTACCTTCAGTAGATCCTGTAATTCTTCTTCACTTTTACTCAGGATAGCAATTTCATCAGCGAATCTAATCATTGATATTCTTCAAGTTGACGCTTGAGTACCACTCCTCCGCTGTTCGATCGTGTGTATCGGAGAGCACCGAATTACGTAGGGATCCAAAGGGAACAGTGATAGACCTTAGGTACAGAAGAGACTGGAACAGCACGTTACGTCCACATGCTAACACTTTTTTATTGGTCTTTTTCCCTGACGCACATCTACATTACCATGAGGGGTGAGGTACACGTACACACGTGGTTTCCGTTTTCAATTACGGAGTGAAATAGAGTGTGTCCCGACATGTCAGGCCAATAGATGTTCAATGTGGTAGCCATCATTTGCTGCACACAATTGCAATCTCTGGCGTAATGAATGTCGTACACGCCGCAGTACATCTGGTGTAATGCCGCTGCAGGCTGCCACAATACGTTGTTTCATATCCTCTGGGGTTGTAGGCACATCACGGTACACATTCTTCTTTAACGTACCCCACAGAAAGAAGTCCAGAGGTGTAAGATCAGGAGAACGGCCTGGCCAATTTATGCGTCTTCCACGTCCTATGAAACGCCCGTCGAACATCCTGTCAAGGCTCAGCCTAGTGTTAATTGCGGAATGTGCAGGTGCACCATCATGCTGATACCACATACGTCGACGCGTTTCCAGTGGGACATTTTCGAGCAACGTTGGCAGATCATTCTGCAGAAACGCGATGTATGTTGCAGCTGTTTGGGCCCCTGCAATGAAGTGAGGACCAATGAGGTGGTCGCCAATGATTCCGCACCATACATTTACAGTCCACGGTCGCTGTCGCTCTACCTGTCTGAGCCAGCGAGGATTGTCCACGGGCCAGTAACGCATGTTCCGTAGATTCACTGCCCCGTGGTTTGTGAAACCCGCTTCATCGGTAAACAGGTAGAACTGCAACACATTCTGTTAATGCCCATTGACAGAATTGCACCCGATGATTAAAGTCATCACCATGTAATTGCTGCTGCAGCGACACATGAAACGGGTGAAAGCGGTGACGATGCAGTATGCGCATGACACTACTTTGACTCAGTCCACCGGCTCTCGCAATGTCCCGTGTACTCATGTGTGGGTTCATGACAACAGCAGCTAACACACCAACTGCACCCGCTTCTCCTGTGACGGGCCTGTTAAGGACCCGTTTGGGTGCTACGACCATACCTGTTGCATACAGTTGGCGGTAGATGTTTTGCAATGTGCGGCACGTTGGATGCTCTCTGTCCGGGTACCGTTCTGCATACACCCTGCAGGCTTCTGCTGCATTTCGTCGACACTCTCCATAGATGAGTATCATCTCCGCCTTTTCAGAGTTCGAATACACCATGGTCACAGTTCCTACAACACTACTCTATCACAGATGTCTGGTAACTCGGTGTACTACATTTGGTCTGCGTGCGGAGACGAATGCAGAATAACAATAGCAGCAAGCGCTACATGCGGACACTGCGACAGCTAGACCAAACCACAACAGTGCACTACTGCTACACTCGTAAACACGGTCGTCATCGTAAACATGTCCCTGCAGATGCTGCTCGCCGACCGTGGCCCGTATTTGTTACAACACGCAACTGAACGTCGAAGGTTTCAAGCGTCAACTTTAGGTTACAATATCTCCGGATGTAATTAACATTTTACAATGCAACAAACGGCACTGATTACGTATTTGCTTATATGTTCAGATGTGCTAGCAAAACCAACGTGGTTCCATTTTAAAAAATGTAGGTTTGTGTTAAAAAACATACTTCCGTGCATTTTTGTATGGTTTGTATTAAACAATTACACTAGCCCCTCTCCTCACGTTCGGTCTGTGGAATCGGTTCGTCAGTATTTGATGTGGTTTACGAAATATATCCAGCGGTAACGTTAGGTGACTCACCCTGTATATTTATATTACCCGCCCCTCCCTACAACTAACCTCAACGTTTCTCAAAATTTCGAACATCTTGCACCATTTCACATTGTCGAACGCTTTTTCCAAGTCGACAAATCCTGTGAACATGTCTTGTTTTTTTCTTTATTCTTGCTTCCATTATTAACCGCAACGTCAGAATTGCCTCTTTCGTGACTTTACCTTTACTAAAGCCAAACTGATCGTCATCTAACACATCCACAGTTTTCTTTTCCATTCTTCTGCATATTATTCTCATCAGCAACTTGGATGCATGAGCTGTTAAGCTGACTGTGCGATAATTCTCGCACTTGTCAGCTCTTGCAGTCTTCGGAATTGTGTGGATGATATTTTTCCGAAAGCCAGATGATATGTCGTCAGACTCATATATTCTATCCACCAACGTGAATAGTCGTTTTGTTGCCACTTTTGCCACCGATTTTAGAAATTCTGATGGAATGTTGTCTACTCCTTCTGCCTTTTTAGATCTTAAGTCCTCCGCAGTTATTTTAAATTCTGATTCTAATATTTGAACCCCCAGCTCTTCTAAATCAACTCCTGTTTTTTCTTCTATCACATCAGACAAATCTTCCCCCCTCATAGGCGGCCGGCCGGAGTGGCCGAGCGGTTCTAGGCGCTACAGTCTGGAACCGCGTGACCGCTACGGTCGCAGGTTCGAATCCTGCCTCGAGCATGGATGTGTGTGATGTCCTTAGGTTAGTTAGGTTTAAGTAGTTCTAAGTTCTAGGGGACTGATGACCTCAGAAGTTAAGTCCCATAGTGCTGAGAGCCATTTGAACCCCCATAGAGACCTTCAACGTTCTCTTTTCACATATCCGCTCTGTCCTCTGCATTTAACACTGGAATTCCCGTTGCACTCTTAATGTTTCCGCCCTTGCTTTCAATTTCATCGAAGGTTGGTTTGACTTTCCTATATGCTGAGTTAGTACTACCGGCAATCATGTCTTTTTAAATTTCTCCCCATGTTTTTCATGCAGCCATTTCGTCTTAGCTTTCCTGCACTTCCTATTTATTTGATTCCTCAGCAATTTGTATTTCTGTATTGCTGGATTTCCCTGAATATATTTGTACTTCCTTCTTCCATCGATCAGCTGAAGTAATTCTTCTTTTGCCCCTGGTTTCTTCTCAGTTACCTTCTTTGTATCTAAATTTCTCTTTCCAACTCCTGTGACTGCCCTTGTTACAGACATCCATTGCTCTCCAACTCTACTGCCTACTGAGCTATTGCTTATCTCTGTATCTATAGCCTTCGAGACTTCAAGCGTGTCTCGTCATTCTTTAGTACTTCTGTATCCCACTTCTTTGCATATTGAACCTTCCTCACTAATCTCTTAAGCTTGAGGCTACTCTTCATAAATACTACATTTGGATCTGAATCTATTTCCTGGTTACGCCTAACAATCCAATATCTTATTTCGGAATCTCTGTATGACCACTATGTAATCCAACTGAAATCTTCCCACGTCACCCAGCCTTTTCCGAGTATACCTCCTCCTCTTGCGGTTCTTGAACGGAGTATTCCCTATTACTAGCGGAAATTTATTACAGAACTCAATTAGTCTTTCTCCTCTCTTCTTACTTGTCCCAAGCCCATATTCTTCTGTAAAAATTTCTTATAATCTTTCCCCTAAAACTGCATTCCAGTCTCCCATGACTATTAGATTTTACTCTCTCTTTACGTACTGTATTATTCAATATCTTCATATACTTTCTCTATCTCTTCATCTTCAGTTTGCGACGTTGGCATGTATACCTAAACTATCGTTGTCAGTATTGGTTTGCTGTCAATTCTGATAAGGAAAACCCTGTCATTGAACTGTTCAGAGTAACACACTCTCCACCTACCTTCCTAATCATAGCGAATTCTATCTATTCCCATTATACTATTTTCTGCTGCTGTTGATATTGCTCTATACTCATCCGACCAGAAATCCTTGTCTTATTTCCATTTCACTTCACTGACCCCTACTATATCTAGACCGAGCCTGTGCACTTCCCTTTTTAGGTTTTTTAGTTTCCCCTACCACGTTCAAGCTTCCGGCTTTCCACGCCCCTACTCGTAGAACGTTATCCTTTTGTTGATTATTCAGTCTTTTTCTCATGGTCACCTCCCCCTTGGCAGCCCCCTTCGAAGATCCAATTGGGACATTCGTACGATCATTGAAAGGTGGAACTTTGTTACGCTCTTCGGTGTTGAAACAATATCGAAGGACTGAATTCAATACTTCAGCCAATATGGTCTTTGAGTGAACTGATTGACAATTTCGAACTGCTTACAGATTACAACCTCTGACGGTTTTTAGTCAGCTCGGTTGACAGACTTCGAAAGACTTTTACTTCGAAATACTTTCCTCTCTCATTCCTCTCCTTACGCTCGTTGTCACTTCATGCGATCATTTTCAATTCTGATCAGCTGAATCATACGGTAGCCAATCAGATTTACAGCTTTTCGCAGACAGAATGGTAATTTTACTCCTCGGCCAAACTCCAATTTCGGAATTACTTAAATCATTTTCCAAATTTCTTATTTTCCGAATAACAAATCAAATGAAAATAGTCCCATCTTTATTTGTCTTTTTCGGGGTGCACTCAGCCTCGTGATGCCAATTGCGGAGATACTCGATCGAATAGTAGCGGCTCCGGTCAAAGGAAACCATCATAACGACCGGGAGAGCGGTGTGCTGACCACACGTCCCTCCTATCCGCATTCTCAGCTCAGGATGACACGGCGATCGGATGGCACCGTTGGGACATTTGTGACCTGAAGATGGAGTGTCTTTTTTTTTACTTGTCTTTAGTACAGCAGTAAACAGTTTATTTCTAGAATCCTCAAACTGGCTACTTCACACTAAGCATTTCATAGCATGTATGTGACTCACAGCTAGATTAAACAATATGAATTAAACAATTATGAATTCCTAATTAATTATTAACAAATTTTGAGAGTCATTAGTTAAATAGGCGCTTCATTCACCCGTTACTATCTCTTTCAGCATAACAAATGAAAGTAAGAGTGTCAAACAACTGAAAATAATAATTAGTGTTTGAAATCCAAAACATTACGGAAATTGTACTATTATGTTAACTATTTAGGAACACAATATATGGTTTAAGTGTTCCTCTGATGTATTTTAAAAAATAGTTTAACGTGTCAAGAAGTTGTCTTTAATGGGAAGTAATAGAATTTACTATTTAGATACATTTAAATGCATCAGAAATTATTTCAAGTATAGAACTGAAACTCCTACAGCAGTAGATCGGCTACAGGTTACAGACGGTGTGCTGCAAAACTTTACGTCGTTTTTAGCGATTTGTGTCTCGTTTTTCAGTAAATCTGTCCTCAGACAGGTATCAATTGGACATTCTCCATACCTCTCTGCCCTGAGCATCCTCCATTTGCTTGTAACTTCTTCTTCTCTTCACATCTGTTAGCATTCTAAACCTTCTTTTTGCTCTCCTTCTTTTTCCTTCTCCTTCCGCTCCATGATACCCTGTAGTCGACAATTCCTACGTAGTATGTGTCCCATTCAAGTTGTCTGTTCTGTATCATCGCCTTGAAGTTCCTCTGCTCTCCTACCCCGCTCAACACCTCCTCATTCCTCACTCTGTCGATCCATTTCACTTTCTCCACTTTTCTCCATAACCACATTTCTAAACTTTCTAAACTTTTTAGTTCATTCTGTCTGACCGTCCACGTTTAAAAACCACAAGACAACATACTCCATACACACATTTGCCGAGACTCTTCCTAAGTGTAATGTGGATGCTTCTGGCTGTCGGCAAATCTTTAACTCTGCTGAAACCTCTCTTTCCCGTGAAGATCCTACGTCACATTTCCTCTGTACAATCTCCGCTGGAAGTTATCAAGCTTCTCAAATATTGGAATGGCTTAACCTAGTGATACATTAATCGTGTCGTGTTCTTTTCTGATTCTCATCACTTTGGTGTTGTACGTCCGTTTCTGCTGGCAGAGTTATATCATCGACGTAGCTGATGATTTTTATTCTTTCTCCTCACACTACAGGTCCTTTTGATTTTCCCAAGCCTTTTTGATTATCTTTACAGCTTATGTACTGAAAATTCCTAGTGATGACGTACAGAAGCCGTGTTTCACACCTCTTCCAATACCCAACTGTGCAGCTTTGTCTGCTCTTACTCCAGCTACCACTTCCCGTCCCATCAGTATTTTTCAGTACCTTCTACAGCGTGCGCTAGTTATTGCTGTCAAATGCTTTCCCAGACGACAAAACAAACGTACATTTCCCTGTTCATTTCCAAAAATCAAAAAATCTTTCTACCATCTTTCGTAGCCACCCACTTGCATCTTTAGTTATTCTTCGTTTTCTAAATCCGAACTCATCTACATTTGCTTCTGCTTTCCTTTCTCTAGCTCCAAGCACTGATCTGGTCGCAGCCTTGGTAACATTGTACAGAAAACTAACTGTCCTCTGATCTTACATTGGCTGGTATTGCATGTCTTTGGTAAGGGAACCATTATTGTCCTAAAGACATCTCCGGGGAGGTACCTATGTCTACATTCTATTGATTGGATTGGTGTGCGGGAAATTACTAACTGGTGTGTGCTCAAACGCTCTATAGAGCGCAGCCAGATTTTACTAGACCTGCAACCAGCGACGACGGAGATTACAGGTGGCAACTTTCCAGCAAAAATATACCTTGTAGGGCACGAACCTTACTGCTTCCTAATCGCCAAAGCATACAGTTATACCAAATAATGTATTCAAACAAAATTTTGAAGATTTTATTGCCGGCCGCTGTGACCGAGCGGTTCTAGAGGCTTCATTCCGGAACGCCACTGTTGCTACGGTTGCAGGTTCGAATCCTGCCTCGGGCATGGATGTGTGTGCTGTCCTTAGGTTAGTTAGGTTTAAGTAGCTCTAAGTCTAGGGGACTGATGACCTCAGACGTTAAGTCCCATAGTGCTCAGAGCCATTTGAACCATTTGAAGACTTTATTAGTTCCATGTAGTATCATAATATGTCGGAGAGAATGAGAGAACATGTTGATATGGAGCAAAACCTACTATTTCTCATATCATTTCAGAGGTATATTGATGAGACGTCATTAAGCTATTAATTAGATCATTTAAATAATTGTAACATATTCGTAGCTACGAATATGGACACATTTGTTTTTCACTTGCCGCCCTGATTTTACGACCCACCACCTAATTGCTTAAGGTGGGTCTTTATTGACCACGTAGTCGCTGCGACCGGTATATGGGCCCTGATACGGCTGAACCTCCACACCAGTTCCCGCATCCGATCGCACCGTTGCCCGTGTCCCGCCACGTAGAGGCGGAACATAGTTGATCGTGTTTTGTTTTTGTCTCTTTTATTTTGTTTTCTTTTACTTGGTTATCTTTGTTTGCTATTTATCTTTCTTTTCTTTTCTTTTCTTTTCTTTATGGCAGCTTTCCCAAAACGTTTAATAAAAATTTACATGAAGTTTAAATTTTGAAAAAGAAATACAAAAATATAGTTTAGAATGAAGAAGAGGAAATAAGATAGGAAAGGAAGAAGTTTATAGTCCCTCCACCCTGGGGAACTGAGGATGAAAGCCTTGGGATTAGTCGTCGAGCCATTGATCCTCAGTCTCCAATCCTTTGCTTACCTTTAACTAAGAATATCTGTGCTAATCTAATTTCTATGGTAATTACTAAAGCTAAGACAATTACGCTATTAACAGGTTTTAAGCGCCGTGTTTGCCTGTGGCAATTGCGACGGTGCGCCGACACTGTTTACATCTATTCATGTTGAGCTTTAGTTACGTGTAATCTATTGTGATATCTGTACATTATGTTTAGACTAATGCATTTCTGTCGGTCTTCTTTCTGTCTCGGTTTTCATCCTCCACACTATGGCGTCTATGACGAATATGGACAGCCATCAACTGTATGATGGAATGAGGACAATGAAAATTTGTGCGAGACCGGGACTCGAACCAGGATTTCCGGCTTATCGTGAGCGGCCCCCTTATCATTAGGCTACCCGAGCTCGCTTCACGGTCAAACCCAAACTTCCATATGTCGTCAACCAAGGGCATGCAAGCGCGTCTGTAGGAACATGGCATCGACCCTCAGGCACTGCAATATCGTACTGATGATTTAAAGGTTTTGAGCGTCTTAACAGAACACGTGGGACCGAAAAAATAATCGATTCTTATGTCGTCTTACGGTCGTAATAGTGTCACTGTAGACGAAACAAGGAGACACAGTTTAATAAAACTGTTCCCTACAGTCGTCCTACACGTGCCACTGAGGGCCTTGACTAGAACCATCCAGAAGCTACCGGGACGGGAACGCGGGCAGACTCATTAACGGAGCACTCGACACCTGCTGCAGCAGCGGACACGCCCCGTGGGCTGCGACGCAAAGCGACGTCACGCCACGCCCTGGCGCCGTTTCGCTAATGCGCCGTGACGTGGCCGCGGGCCAGACGCCACCTCCCTTCGTCTACCTCCTGCCCACACTATTTTCTCATGTCTTCTCGCTGCCGGCCAGCCTAATGAACTGCAGTATTTCAATTCCCTGCGTCCCGAGCGCAGTAGATAACAGCAACTCTCGAACTTTCCTCCTCGTCTGTTGTCGCGAAGCTTCTATAGCGACAGCTGAAGTCCTGTCGTGGCCAAGCCGTGCTCACACGAGACGAGAAAGCTAACGTTGACGAGTTTGACGCAGACGAGGACGGAACGAGGCCCACGAGGAAGACAGGTCAGGGCTCGTACGTCACAGCACGTGACACTGGAGGTCTTACGAGTGCCAGCAGCCTCCTCCGACGGGTAGCGAGTAACTACACTACTGGCCATTAAAATTGCTACACCAAGAAGAAATGCAGATGATAAACGGGTATTCATTGGACAAATACGTTATACTACAACTGACATGTGATTACATTTTCACGCAGTTTGGGTGCATAGATCCTGAGAAATCAGTACCCAGAACATTCACCTCTGGCCGTAATAACGGCCTTGATACGCCTGGGCATTGAGTCTAACAGAGCTTGGATGGCGTGTACAGGAACAGCTTCCCATGCAGCTTCAACACGATACCACAGTTCATCAAGAGTAGTAATTGGCGTATTTTGATGAGCCAGTTGCTCGGCCACCATTGAACAGACGCTTTCAATTGGTGAGAGAGCCGGCCGGTGTGCCCGTGCGGTTAAAGGCGCTTCAGTCTGGAACCGCGTGACCGCTACGGTCGCAGGTTCGAATCCTGCCTCTGGCATGGATGTGTGTGATGTCCATAGGTTAGTTAGGTTTAATTAATTCTAAGTTCTAGGCGACTGATGACCTCAGAAGTTAAGTCGCATAGTGCTCAGAGCCATTTGAACCATTTAGCCAATTGGTGAGAGATCTGGAGAATGTGCTGACCAGGGCAGCAGTGGAACATTTTCGTTTTCCAGAAAGGCCCGAACAGGACCTGCAACATGCGGTCGTGCAATATGCTGCTGAAATGTAGGGTTTCGCAGGGATCGAATGAAGGGTAGAGCCACGGGTCGTAACACATCTGAAATATAACATTCACTGTTCAAAGTGCCGTCAATGCGAACAAGAGGTGACCGAGACGTGTAACCAATGGCACCCCATACCATCACGCCGGGTGAAACGCCAGTATGGCGATGACGAATACACGCTTCCAATGTGCGTTCACCGCGATGTCGCCAAACACGAATGCGACCATCATGATGCTGTAAACAGAACCTGGATTCATCCGAAAAAATGACGTTTAGCCATTCGTGCACCCAGGTTCGTCGTTGAGTACACCGTTGAAGGCGCACCTGTCTGTGATGCAGCGTCAATGGTAACCGCAGCCGTGGTCTCCGAGCTAATAGTCCATGCTGCTACAAACGTCGTCAAACTGTTCGTACAGATGGTTGTTGTCTTGCAAACGTCCCCATCTCTTGACTCATGGATCGACGCGTGGCTGTACGATCCGTTACAGCCATGCGGACAAGGTGCCTGTCATCTCGACTGCTAGTGATACGAGGCCGTTGGGATCCAGTACGGCGTACCGTATTACCCTCCTGAGCCCACCGATTCCAATTCTGCTAACAGTCATTGGATCTCGACCAACGCGAGCAGCAATGTCGCGATACGATAAACCGCAATCGCGATAGGCTACAATCCGACCTTTATCAAAGTCGGAAACGTGATGAGACGCATTTCTGCTCCTTACACGAGGCATCACAACAACGTCTCACCAGGCAACACCGGTCAACTGCTGTTTGTGTATGAGAAATCGATTGGAAACTTATCTCATGTCAGCACTTTGTAACTGTCACCACCGGTGCCAACCATGTGTGAATGCTCTGAAAAGCTAATTATTTGCATATCGCAGCATCTTCTTCCTGTCGGTTAAATTTCGCGTCTGTAGCACGTCATCTTCGTGGTGTAGCAATTTTAATGGCCACTAGTGTGTATCTGACGAGTTTACCAACTGAAACTTCCTGGCAGATTAAAACTTTGTAACGGACCAAGACTCGAACCCGTGGCTTTTGCCTTTCACGGGCAAGTCCTCTACCGACAGACCTAACCAAGCTCGACTCAGAATCTGTCCTCATAGCTTTACTTCCGCCAGTACCTCGTCTCCAATCTTCCAAATTTCACCGACGTTCTCCTGCAAACCTTGCAGAACTAACTCCTGGAAGAAAGACTGAGGAAAAACAATGAAATCGTCACTCTGCAGTGGAGTGTGCGCTGATATGAAAAGCTGTGGGGACGGCTGGTGACTCCTGCTGGGGTAGCTCAGTCGGTAGAGCACTTGCCGCGAAAGGTAAGGCTCCCGAGTTCGAGTCTCTGCCCGGCTCACAGTTTTAATCTGCCAGGAAGTGTCATATCACCTCGCACTACTGTGCAGAGTGAAAATTTCATTCTGCGCCCAATAATTCTTGAACTGAGCATTTAAATGTACGCAAGCTCTCGATAGCACACGACGAAGTTAAGCACTTTAGCGGGTATCATTTAATTATGTATTGATTTCCCGCTGGGCCAGCATGAAGCGTAGCGTTCGCCAAGTGCGGCGGACATGCCAACAAGTGTGGCGTCACAAGTTCATCACGAGTCCCGTATTTCCGTGTGGGCCTCGGGACGGGACATTTGACGTCACGAGAGACAACGCCGACGGCACACGGGACGAGCTAGTTGACGTGATTTGCGCTCTCCAGCGGCCGTTGTCGGCTTAATTTGGCTCGCAAACCACACAGTATATTTACGACAATGGACCCGAGTGAAAAAGGCTGCGTTTGTCAGCGACTATCGGGGAAGGGCGGAGAAAATCGCGAAGAAGATTCTGGATATGTCGACGGCTCGAGCAGAGCCAGTTGCTGTTCGATAAACGCTACATAATGCTGTACAACTATCTGAGATACATACGACTATAACATATATGTTAACTCAATCGAATTTTCATCGTATTTTTGGTTTTTAATTGACGGTAGTTAAGGTATAGTTTCTGATGTCAGTTTGCACATGCATAATATCCACATTCTCGATGTTGCCTTGCCGAGTGTGTTAGTGCAGTGGTTAGCACACTGGACTCAAATTAGTGAGGATGTTGGTTCAAACCCGTGTTCGGCCATTCTGATTTACATTTCGCGTGATTTCCCTAATTCGCATATGGCGATTACCGGGATGGTTCCTTCGAATGGACGCAGCCGCTTTTTTCTCCATCCTTCCCTAAACCGAGCTTGTGCTCCGTCTCTAATGACCTTGTTGTTGACGGGAAGTTAAACACTAATCTGCTGCCCCTACTCCTCGAAGTGGCATTGACTACCTACGTTCTGAAATGAAGTACTTCATCATATAGATTTTAAACAGGACATTCGTCTAGTAGTTCCAGTCCAATGGTAGAGGAGATTTTACCGAAGCTGCTCACCAGCACTGAACAAAATATTTAGTGCCAAGATACATGCATGAGCCAGTACATAAACGTTTGGGAATAGCAAAAACTTCCGGTGTGTACTTTTTGTTTACTTTCAGACGTAGACTGGTAATCACGTTAAGATTTCTGACCACTGGGGAAACATTCCTCGCCAGTTGTTGGCCTTTGCAACAAGAATTGCAGCAAATACATTATTTATAGCAAATAAAATCGACTTTTGAGATAACACTTCTACTAAATGAATAAGAAAGACTCAGAATCTTTTTGAAAAAAAAAGATGAAAAAAAACTGGGATTGAGCAGACCCTTACTCGATATCCTCGACAAATGAAGCGCTCACATCACTACCAATTGCGCCACAGCTTTGACTTGGCAAGTGGGTTTCCGTCTACGGTATACACTGTCTAAGGACCGTGTCTGCAAGCCGGCCGGAGTGGCCGAACCGTTCTAGGCGCTTCAGTCTGGAACCGTGCGACCGCTACGGTCGCAGGTTCGAATCCTGCCTCGGGCATGGATGTTTGTGATGTCCTTAGGTTAGTTACGTTTAAGTAGTTCTAAGTTCTAGGGGACTGATGACCTCAGCAGTTCAGTCCCATAGTGCTCAGAACTATTTGAATTTTCGTGCCTACAAATGCCATTATTTCATATTTAATATGTAAACTGTACCAAAAAGACGCACTTCTGACAGATCATCATTGTTCTGTGCATTGAAAGGCATACTTTCATAGTACACAAGTTACAGCATTGTAAATATCAACTATAGCAAGCTTTTACTTATCGACGAGTGGTTTCTCCTCATTTTACTATAACAAATCGTAGCTAGAAATGCATTTTCGGGATCCTTAATTTGCTGATGCCTTAAAACAGCTTATACTCATACCATGCACTTTGTGAGGAAGCCGGCCGGAGTGGGCGAGCTGTTCTAGGTGCTACAGTCTGGAACCGCGCGACCGCTACGGTCGCAGGTTCGAATCCTGCCTTTGGCATGGATGTGTGTGATGTCCTTAGGTTAGTTAGGTTTAAGTAGTTCTAAGTTCTAGGGGACTGATGACCTAAGAAGTTGAGTTCCATAGTGCTCAGAGCCATTTTTGAACTTTGTGAGAAAGGCAGCCCACGAAATACGACGTTTAACACCATACAAATACGGCAGCTCCTATCTTCTGCTTGTGACGTAAAACGTTCCCGCTTCTCATTGGCCATGTTCCTCTCCACAAGGCAAAAATCTGACATTCCACGTTCTTTATTTCATGTTTCGCAGTGTAGTGGAACGTGGAATGCCACCGAGGCTCACGAGAAGGCGAGCTGCGGCTCGTACGTCAGAGCACGTGACGCTAGCAGTCTTACGAGTGCCAGCGGCCGTCTCCGGAGGGGAGCGAATAGCCCTTTCAGACAAGTTTAATAATTCTTAACTGCGCGTTTAGATTCATGGACGCTCTCGATAGCACACGACTAAGTAAGACCTATAATGGGCACCTTTTCAATTACATACTGATTTCCCGTGGGCGTTGCGCTGAGCGGAGCGTTCGCGGAATATGGTGGGCAAGCCGACTAGTGTGAGCTCAAAAAATTCCTTGTGTATCCTGTATTTCTTGTGAGCCCCGAATTCCAAGCTGTGACGTCACCAGATCCTCGTCACTTGCGTTTTCACGCCCCGGGAAAGGATGGCTTTAGCGCCGTGCGGAGCGCGAAACAAATCACGTAACGTATTGCTCTGTACGCTTCCTCCCACACGTTTGTCGGCGGACCTGGATAATTTCTAGGCCCTGCTACAGCTACTCTTCAAAGCCAAATAATGGTTACCACGAGAGACGCTTAAAACAGTCCCTTCCTCTATACTATTATCCTTTGAAGCCAACTACCTTCAGATGCTTCCGAGTGCGATCGCTGTATTGGACAACAATCACCGCAGATAGTCACTACACGGTCACCATTCGGTTTCTCTCATCTGTTGCGTGAACAACACTGGAACACCGTCTATAGTCAGAGAGGGTAAGGACATACATGAGGACCCCACACTTTAAATTTCTATCGGAGAAGAACTCGATTTATTCTTCTTCCAATAACCCTCATCAAGCCAGATTACACAATGCCTCCAACCAGCCAGTTACTTCACAATCTGTCAGGCGACCTCTTACTTAACAGCCCGAGTACGCTCGCTAACACCAGCACCAGGACAACCTTACTGATCCCTCCACACCACCTCCGTCCCAGAGGACTCGAACTCTCCTCCTGCACCCCAACAGAGCGACCGACCCACTCGATAGTTTGGCGAGGCGCCCACAGCAAACGTTAAAGCCTGCACGGATCCTTACCCCCTCTTCCCCCTACTAGCAGTTGCTGTGGCAGGGACCGTTTCAAGAAAATGCCACACTGAATGTTTACCACAAACAAACGATTTCTATAATTAAATAGCAATTAATGATGCATCGCTTGTATAACCCTACAGGAGATCTTAATATGAATTATAATGTTATTGATTTAGATTTGCCGTCGCCGAGTGGTTAGAGATAACACGTTACTGAACTGAAGTACACAATCCTCGTCGTACTGTATATATATATATATATATATATATATATATATATATATATATATATATATATATATATATTCACCTTTTGTAACAGATTCTGGGACCAACAGTCACATCTGAATTCGTTCTTCGGCGAAGCTAATATGCCATATTTGAAATTCGACGGTTTCCATACTATAAAAATACGCAGCTTTAGTTATACTCCGCGGTAAGGATCTCTCAAAACGCGTCGTTTTTGGTACTGGTTCTTCTTTTAAAGAATCGGAAGATATACGAAAACCTGAAATTTATACAGGTAGCGGACTTATCACTGAATTCTAGTTCCAACTTAGCGCTGAACATATGTAGGTTGGTACTTTTTGTTGGTTTCTCATTACAACTGATTAGGAAATGTAAAAGCACACTGATGACCAACATAACCCGCAGAAAGACTAGGTTAACACTTTACTTAGCAGCAATCGGATACATATACCCTAGTGAGTGTTTTGCATTTTAGTGCATTTCAGTACCTGCTATATATAAAGTACAATATATTTGATCAGGTTCAATATAATTATAAAATAAAAATCCTCTTCAGTTGCCAGTGATTTTCTTAATTTAGTCCATGACAGGTTTCGAAGCTTAAAGCTCCATCTCCAAATGTCAACAAATAATTATGGGAACATAAATATGTAGCGATCGGACCAGTCGTCATGGGGGATGGCTCCCACGTCTAACAACAGCTTGCGTGCGTAGGACCAGCAAGCACAGCTTCCGCCTGGACAGCACGACACTTTCGTTTAACGTTTGTGTGACCCCCCCTCCCATGGCTGACACGTCCTACCACCACACATTTATGTTTCCATGATTATTTGGTGGCAACTGAAGATGAAGCTTTATGCTTCAAAACCGGTCGTGGAATCTCTGTACGTGTAAAAGGCAGTGTCTTGACTCAACATCGCCCAGCCCAAACCGATAAGGACAGAAACTTGAAATTTGAAGTAGGTATGGATCTTATAGTGTAGGTATCGACTAACAAGGGATTTTTGGAAATTCCAACCCTAAGGGGATTTAATGTGGAATTATTATTATTATTATTTTTTGTAATGTCGATATTAAGGCAATTTTGAAGCTAGACCTACAAAATTTGGTATTTGGTCTACCGGTCAAAATAAAAAAAAAGACGTGTTTCATCTTTTTTGGAAAATGGGTGTGATTTAGTGAGTCAGAACTTTTTTTGAAAATATATCATTATTAAAGAACAGCTAAAGCATTTTTAAAGCTACGTCCATGAACACTGATATTTGACTTCTCTGTTAGAAATAGAAAAATGCGTGTCTTAATGTTCGTGGAAATTCAACCCGTATGTGGGTGAAATAGGTGGTGAAACTTTTTATGAAAATATTTCATTGCGAAAGCATTTTTAAAGCTAAATCTTTGAAAACTAGTATTTGGCTTTTCGGTTAGAGATGAAAAAATACGTGTTTCCCTTTCTTTTCTTTTTCTTTTTTTTTTAAAAAAATTCAGTTCTTAAGTAGGTGAAATAGGTCAGACCGGTTCACCGACTCGTCATTGCCCAGCCCAAACCGCTAATCATAGGAACTTTAAGTTGGTTTGAATCTTATACTGCAGCAATCTTATAAGAAGGGAGCGTCCGGAATTCTACTCGTAAGGGTGTAAAATGTGGGATGGAAGGCTTTTTGAAAGTATGTCGCTATTAAGGGAATTTTTAAGCTAGAACTACGAACACTGATATTTGGTTTCTCAGTCAGAAAATAAAAAATATGCGTTTCAGCTTTTTTTGAAATTCAACCACTAAGTGAGTAAAACAGTTGGTGAAACTTTTTTGAAAATAATGAATTGTTAAAGAACTACTAAATTATTTTAAGGAAAGTCTATAACAATTGGTATTTGACTTCTCGATTAGAAATACAAAAAAATATGTGTTTCATTGTTTTTTGGAATTTCAACCCCCTAAGGGAGTGCAATAGGGGACGAAAATTTTTAAGAAAATATTGTTACATTAAAAAGATTTCAAAGCTTAATTTATGAAAATTGGTATTTTATTTCTAGGTTATATATGAAGAAATATTTGTTAGGGGCTTATAACACTACCGTCTGCCACAAAAAAATGTTCAAATGTGTGTGAAATCTGGGACTTAACTGCTAAGGTCATCAGTCCCTAACTAATTAACCTAAATTATCCTAAGGACAAACACACACACTCATGCCCGAGGGTGGACTCGAACCTCCGCCGGGACCAGCCGCACAGTCTATGACTGCAGCGTCTGCTACATTTATCCCATAACCTCTAAGCTGGAGGCAGATCGTATAATGTAATTATTTTTGCTAAACCAATTATGGTATAAAGCAACAGTGCAGTGTTACCCTCTGAAAGGAATTTTGTTATGTTGACCGTGATGTACCTCACGGAAGTGGCCTATCGAAAGTAAAAGAATTACGTAAATATTTAAACAGTAACAAACAATAATTTCCCTATCCACAGCGTCAAAATGATAATGAAAACGGTCGCCAGCCTAGTTAGGCATAACAATGAGTAACATTCTTGTTCAAGAACTGAAAATAAGTTAACTTCAATGGGCAAACACAGCCTATACTTTTGTCACACGAGAGTGCGATGAAGTCTGGCACCTGCTTATGTTCACGGTAAGGATGGACCTGAAAGAGTAGAACAAATTATTTGCATAAATATAACAGATAACGATACACACTATTACCTTCAGGGCTTATTCAAACTGAATGGTCTCAATAACATTACTATTAATATTCGCTGTAGAATCATAAATTGGACATCGGCTCAGTCTCTCTTTTACCAATTACTTTTCTATCTGACATGGAAGAAAAAAAATATTTCACTAGCAAACTATTTCTCACTGTCCTCTGAATAAAAGAAGTTACTGTTTTCATAGATACTGATCTTTCTGTTACTTGTTACCTAGCAAAAGCACAATAGACAAACTGCGGATCATGTTACACTATTAATATACACTTCCAATACACAAGAGAGACAAGCACTTAGCAAACATGAGTATATAACTTTCCACAAATGCAGTTCACGACTTTTATTGCAGTGAGACACAATATTGACAAATTTGTAAGAAACTGACTCACCTTTTAAAACTTACAACAGGCAGCACTATGATCATTAACTAATCAAAACTTTATAAGCCTCAGTTTTAAGAACTTTAAATTTTTAAAAGTAACAGCAAATTGTCTTTATTACCACAGTCTTCTACTTTCAAGTCAATGATTAAATAGGTAACTTTTTTGAGCCCACAAACCTTTAAATTGGAATGTTTCAATCACTGGGAGGCTTTCACAAAGCTACATTTACTACCACCCACAATTTTACCAAATCCACAGTAAATCTGAATACTCCCTTCTTACCAAATATCAAACAACATTATTTAATTAACTGTTTGGCTTTGAGGCTTTCATTTTTTCCACAACAAGGACACTCGATAATCATAGTTCAAACGGAGAGAAACCTGAGAGGTGTTGTGATAAGGAAAAAATCAAGGTAGGTTCATAAATTCAGTTACAAGTTACCTTATATTTCAGTACACTATAACATCCAATGAGCTGATCCTTCACTGTACATTACTATAGTTCTTCTGTTCCATTACAGTGATTGCGCAATGTGGTGGCGAGTGCATGTTGGTAGGTGGATTTGCAGGTAGAATTGCTGGACTCTGTCATTTCTTGGTGGCGATGATAGATATCAATTGCAACATAATTACAGCTGATTACTGCATCCATCCGAGGCTTTGGCACATTGAAAAAGACACAAAAAGCTCCTATTGGTACCAGCACAATTCACAACCTTTTCATGAGCTGTTGGTGGTTCAGTAGTTCATCCCCGACTGACTCTTAATCCACCTCCTCTACCTATGCCTACCACATTTTGCGCGCGCTACTAAGTTGCGTTCCGGAAGGGAACCACACCGCCTTATACATATAAAATAACTAAGAACCTAAGTCAAGGTCAGCAGTTTACGTAACAGCAAACAATAACTTTAAACAAAACATATCGTTTGCACATATTAGTAGTTCTACACAAAATTATTTAAATAAAATTATTCAATTTTAAAGATAACCAAAGAGATTACATGAGAAAGACAAAACATATAATTTGCTCATATTGTACATATTACAGAGATTACACTTCCTACGCTCTAAAAGACATCAAAGTTTTTAACAGAGAAAAGAATACACAATCTCATGGTATCGATTCAATCCAACAACATTTACAGAAACTCAACGTTATAACATTAAACAAAACAAAAGGCAAAATAAATCAGTGCAGAATTAGTGCCATGGTGTTACAGGCTGTAAGTTACTATGGTAATATCTCCACAAAAACGCAGAAGGCATGACTAACAAAAAAACTTTAGATTCTATCTACCAGAATCGCTTTTTGGTCGGAAATACATTCGGAAAAGACTACGCTTATATGGCTTTAATTAGCATGAAAAGGTTAGAAGATGTTGCAGTATGTGAACAACATAAAAATTCGATAAATAAAATCAAGAAAATCTCTGCAAGCCATTCAGTCTATAGGACAGAAGCAGCGGGCGCTAAGCTAGTATATTAATAAAAATACTGGGAACCGAAGCGGATTTTATACTTTACAAATATATGGGGTGGTTTCTGATGTCCGCAGTCACACTTGCGAAGCACTTCAAGGATTTTATTAAAGTACATACAATGAAGACAATGCAATTACAGATAATTAATGAAATGTTAAATACACAAACGATCTGTCACTTATGTTACTTGATAAAATTTGCTGTATAGTTTGGTTGAGGGCAGATGGTCTGATCCTGAGTAAACCATTTTTATATATCATCAAAAATTTCTAACATAACGGTTATACATCTGCCACGTAATTAAAGACTGCATGAACGTACACAATGTGAATGATCAGGCCTTTCAAATATTTTTTTTATTTTAGTCAGCATAGTAGATAATATATATCCGCACTTGTTTGTTTTGCCTTTTTAATAACAGCTTGTGCTTATTTACTCCTTTCTCACCTGATCCAAGCATCTGTAATGGAATTTATCATATTTCAATCGTCCCCAGTTGGACCAATTTTTTGTGAGTGAAATACTTAGCTGTTGTTTCTCTAATTTCCGTGGGTTCAGGCAACCCACGGGAGAATGTGGTGTCAGTGCCATCCTCAGCTTATTCGAAATTTGCTGCTGGACATGTAAAAATCATGCTGACGTCACTTCCGAGTCTACCCTTCAGAGCTGCGCACGGTTCAAGCTCACGTGTGCCCACAGCTCCACGACACACCTTTCACATGTTGACATTTCGGCCAATCAGCTTCCAGAGAAGAAAAAAAGAGACTACGATTGCACACTTTCTGCTCATCTCATAGTATTGCTGCAAAGTGCTGCTGCCTGCCGCCACTTTCAGTAGTTTGCCTCCCGAAGCTTACCAGGGAACGTGAGTCATTCTGTGGGAAGCACCCACGCCTTGGCAGACCCCCCCCCCCCCCCTTTCGGGTCAGACCAGCACTCTTTAGCCGGATTAAGAGAAGTCAGCCCCTTATCTCGACACTGGAGAATAGCCACAGTCCCACACACTGACAAACTGGCACTGTCATTCACAATAGCGAACGGCACACGCCGGTATTGAAGGCCCGGAAATAATCCGTTACAACTTCTTAGATGAGTAAACATTATCGTCGGTCGGTTATTGGCTGTTCGACTATGTTGAACGCAACAAGTCTGTAAGCACATGAATAGCGTCACTCATCATAGGACACGTTGTGGAAACTCGCGTGGTATGAGCATGTGCAGAGATCAGAAGACATCACATCTGCTTATTTGGATGTAGCAAGAAAATGGCTGGAAGACGATCACATCAATGCTACCAGAGCGTGTGCACGAGTGAAGTATATGACGTGTGTAAGAGCTTCTACCTCCTCTAATAGATGTGTAAGTCGACCTTCCTCAGGAATATAGAGAACTTTCTAAAAAGTGCTGTTAATGTCTGGAATATTACTTAGCTGAGTCACGGTGAGTAAAGCGACCATTGTACAGACTAATGTAATCTTGATGACAGTCTTTCTTTTTTTTTTTTTTTTTTTTTTTCAATCAGTCTGGTTTGATGCGGGCCGCCACGAATTCCTTTCCTGTGCTAACCTCTTCATCTCAGAGTAGCACTTGCAACCTACGTCCTCAATTATTTGCTTGACGTATTCCAATCTCTGTCTTCCTGTACAGTTTTTACCCTCTACTACCATGGAAGTCATTCCCTTATGTCTTAGCAGATGTCCTATCATCCTGTCCCTTCTCCGTATCAGTGTTTTGCACATATTCCTTTCCTCTCCGATTCTGCGTAGAACCTCCTCATTCCTTACCTTATCAGTCCACCTAATTTTCAACATTCGTCTATAGCACCACATCTCAAATGCTTCGATTCTCTTCTGTTCCGGTTTTCCCACAGTCCATGTTTCACTACAATACAATGCTGTACTCCAGACGTACATCCTCAGAAATTTCTACCTCAAATTAAAGCCGGTATTTGATATTAGTAGACTTCTCTTGGCCAGAAATGCCTTTTTTGCTATAGCGAGTCTGCTTTTGATGTCCTCCTTGCTCCGTCCGTCATTGGTTATTTTACTGCCTAGGTATCAGCATTCCTCAACTTCATTAACTTCGTGATCATCAATCCTGATATTAAGTTTCTCGCTGTTCTCATTTCTACTACTTCTCATTACCTTCGTCTTTCTCCGATTTACTCTCAAACCATACTGTGTACTCATTAGACTGTTCATTCCGTTCAGCAGATCATTTAATTCTTCTTCACTTTCACTCAGGATAGCAATGTCATCAGCGAATCGTATCATTGATATCCTTTCACCTTGTATTTTAATTCCACTCCTGAACCTTTCTTTTATTTCCATCATTGCTTCCTCGATGTACAGATTAAAGAGTAGGGGCGAAAGGCTACAGCCTTGTCTTACACCCTTCTTAATACGAGCACTTCGTTCTTGATCGTCCACTCTTATTATTCCCTCTTGGTTGTTGTACATATTATATATGACCCGTCTCTCCCTATAGCTTACCCCTACTTTTTTTCAGAATCTCGAACAGCTTGCACCATTTTATATGGTCGAACGCTTTTTCCAGGTCGACAAATCCTATAAAAGTGTTCTGATTTTTCTTTAGCCTTGCTTCCATTATTAGCCGTAACGTCAGAATTGCCTCTCTCGTCCCTTTACTTTTCCTAAAGCCAAACTGATCGTCACCTAGCGCATTCTCAATTTTCTTTTCCATTCTTCTGTATATTATTCTTGTAAGCAGCTTCGATGCATGAGCTATTAAGCTGATTGTGCGATAATTCTCGCACTTTTCAGCTCTTGCCGTCTTCGGAATTATGTGGATGATGCTTTTCCGAAAGTCAGATGGTATGTCGCCAGACTCATATATTCTACACACCAACGTGAATAGTCGTTTTGTTGCCATTTCCCCCAATGATTTTAGAAATTCTGATGGAATGTTATCTATCCCTTCTGCCTTATTTGACCGTAAGTCCTCCAAAGCTCTTTTAAATTCCGATTCTAATACTGGAACCCCTATCTGTCTTCTTAAAAAGACTATTAAAACAGTAAATTTTCATAAAATTACTGGCAACTGAAGCGGATTTCATATTTTACAAATATATGAAGTAGTTTCTGATGTCTGCAGTGACACATGAGAAACACTTCAAGGATTTTATTAAAGTACATACAACGAAGACAATGCAACAAAAGACGATAAATGAAATGTGAAATATACATACGATCTGTCACATAGGCTATTTGATAAAAAGTAATGTGATTTGAGTAAAGATGGGTTGTTTTTACACATTACATAATTTCTGTGAAAGAGTACAGTATCGAAATATTCTTAATTGTGCTATCAAGACATGATCAGCTTTCTAGCCTAGTCCTTGTCTATAAAACATTTGCCACATAATACGATGTAATGACAGTTTTTTTATTACAAAGGGCGTTCAAAATGTTTTGCACTGTCATCTTTATTTTTATTATTTTTTGCAGGAGAAGAATTAAATTTTTTTTCTGAAGGTACTGGGAATATTTAGCTATACAGCCTACTCAATGTAGCCTCCATCAGCTGTGAAGCATCTGGCCCAACGTTCTATCCATTATGTAAATGCACTTTGGTAAAATTCTGGGGATTGACTTATACACCATCGCTTGACACAGGAAATAAGGTCTTTCTCACTATCAAATGTTTTACCGCGCAAGTGGGCCTTTAGACGACCAAAGAGGTAAAAATCAGACGGAGCCAACTCCGGACTATAGGGAGGATGAGGAACAATTCTCCAACCCATTTTCCGGATTTTCTCCTGAGTCATAAGGGCTGTATGGGATTTGGCATTGTCATGGTGAGCCTGATGAGCTGACCCTGAAGCTGTTGTCTGCGGGTCTTGATGGCACGTCGTATCTTGTCCAATGACAAACAGTAACGGTCCCAGTTGATTGTGGAGCCAGGTTCCAAAAAAGTTAATGAAAATGACACCACACTGATCCCAGAAGGGCGCCATCATCTTTCGGCCTGCTGTTCGTGAAAGTCTTGGTTTCTTCTTCCGAGGGGAACCCGGATGACGCCACTCCATGGATTGGGTTTTGCTCTCAGGTTCGCACAAAAACAACCAAGTTTCATCCTGAGTAATGATGTTGTAAAAACACTGTTTCCACTCTTCAATAAAGTTCTTCATGAGACCCTCGTACACATTCTTTGTCATCGTTTTCATTTCTCTTGTCAATAATCTGGGCACCCAACATGCACAGATTTTTCTGTACCCTAGTGACTATACCAGTGATACCACACTACCCAATGACAAATGAGTCATTTCAGCAAGCTGTCGTGTCGTCACACATCTGTCATTTTGGATAATTTGACCAACGGTCCCCTTATTCACATCAGTCACTGCCGTCGATGGTCTACCGCATCGTGGGTTGTCCAGTAGAGAGAAATCACCTTCCTTAAACCTCTGCAACCACCGCTGGATACTGCTGCGATCCACTGTGTCCTCACCATAAACAGGGAGCGACTTCCTGTGAATCGACGTGGCAGAGTCATCGCCGGTCTTGAAGAGGAACATCACCGACCGTTGTCGCAACCTGGCATCTACTTCACGGTCCATTATGGCTCGCCTGTAAATAAAAGAGATTACGTTTGTATACCAACTTATAGCTAAATGTTCCAAGTATGTTCACAAAAAATTTCGTTCTCCTCCTGCAAAAAATAAAAAAAATAGAGACGACTGTGCAAAACTTTTTGAACGCGCTTTGTATATAACAAAAAAGTAAACAACCTGTATCCTGCAATTCAAACTAGACTGCTTTATTTTATTTTTTATTTTATTTATTTATTGTTCCGTGGGACCACATTTAGGAGAAGTCTCCATGGTCATGGAACGAGTCAATACATGAAATTATAACACGATTGTAGAAACACATAAAATGAAACAAGTCGTTAGTTTAAATAAAGAAAATCAAGAATGTAACACTGGAATTTGCTTAATTTTTTATCTCTTCCAGGAGCTCCTCGACAGAATAGAAGGAGTGAGCCATGAGGAAACTCTTCAGTTTAGACTTAAAAGTGTTTGGGCTACTGCTAAGATTTTTGAGTTCTTGTGGTAGCTTATTGAAAATGGATGCAGCAGAATACTGCACTCCTTTCTGCACAAGAGTCAAGGAAGTGCATTCCACATGCAGATTTGATTTCTGCCTAGTATTAACTGAGTGAAAGCTGCTAACTCTTGGGAATAAGCTAATATTGCTAACAACAAACGACATTAAAGAAAATACATACTGTGAGGGCAATGTCAAAATTCCCAGACTATTGAATAGGGGTCGACAAGAGGTTTTCGAACTTACACCATACATAGCTCGAACAGCCCGTTTTTGAGCCAAAAATACCCTTTTTGAATCAGAAGAATTACCCCAAAAAATAATACCATATGACATAAGCGTATGAAAATATGCGAAGTATACTACTTTTCGTGTTGAAATGTCACTTATTTCAGATACTGTTCTAATGGTAAATAAAGCGGCATTTAGTTTCTGAACAAGATCCTGAACATGGGCTTTCCACAACAGCTTACTATCTATCCGTACGCCTAGGAACTTGAACTGTTCCGTCTCGCTTATAACATGCCCATTCTGTCTGATTAAAATGTCAGTTCTTGTTGAATTGTGGGTTAGAAACTGTAAAAACTGAGTCTTACTGTGATTTAGCATCAAATTATTTTCCACAAGCCACGAACTTACTTCATGAACTGCATTATTTGATAATGTTTCAATATTACACACAAGATCCTTCACTACCAAGGTGGTGTCATCAGCAAACAGAAATATTTTTGAATCACCTGTAATACTAGAAGGCATATCATTTACATAAATAAGGAACAGCAGTGGCCCCAGCACCGACCCTTGGGGAATGCCCCATTTAACAGTGCCCCATTGGGACTGAACATCATTACCACTCTCAATATTGCGGAGGATTACCTTCTGCTTTCTGTTCTTAAAGTAGGAGGCGAACCAATTGTAAGCTACTCCCCTTACTCCATAATGTTCCAACTTCTGCAGTAATATTTTGTGGTCAACACAGTCAAAAGCCTTCGTTAAATCAAAGAAAACACCTAACGTTCTCAACCTTTTATTTAATCCGTCCAAAACCTCACAGAGAAAAGAGAATATAGCATTTTCAGTTGTTAAGCCATTTCTAAAACCAAACTGTACATTTGACAGCAAATTATGTGAATTTAAATGCTGCAGTAACCTTGTATATACAAGCCTCTCGATAACTTTAGCAAACACCGATGGCATAGAAATAGGTCTATAATTGTCAACATTATCCCTGTCTCCCTTTTTATAAAGTGGCTTCACTACCGAGTACTTTAATCGGTCAGGAAACCGACCACTGCTAAAGGAAAAGTTACAGATATGGCTAAGTACTGAGCTAATATACGTGGAACAATACTTCAGTATTCTGCTAGATACCCCGTCATATCCATGAGAGTTCTTGGTCTTTAGTGATTTAATTATTAACTCAATCTCCCTCTTGTCAGTATCATGGAGGAGCATTTCAGGTAACAGTCTCGGAACACTTTTTTCTAAGAGCGCTATATGATTCCCTGTTGGGACTAGGTTTCTATTTAGTTCACCTGCTATATTCAGAAAGTGATTATTAAGTACTGTACATATATGCGACTTATCAGCAACACGGACATCCCCACTACGTACTGATTCTATATCCTCGACCTGTCTCTGCAGACCAGCCACTTCCTTTACGACTGACCATATGGTTTTAATTTTATCCTGAGACTTAGCTATTCTATCTGCATACCACATACTTTTTGCCTTCCTAATAACTTTTTTAAGCACCTTACAATACTGTTTGTAATGGGCTGCTGCATTTAGATTTTGACTGTTTCTAACGTTTTGATATAATTGCCACTTTGTTCTACAAGATATTCTTATCCCTTTAGTCAGCCACCCAGGCTGCCTGTTTGTGCTAGTACCCTGTTTTAAACGTTCTAACGGAAAGCAACTTTCAAAGAGCACGAGAAAAGTCTTGAGGAAAGCATTATATTTATCGTCTACTGTATCAGCACTATAAACATCTTGCCAATCTTGTTCCTTGATAAGGTTTACAAAAGTCTGTACAGCAACTGGACCAGCTTTCCTAAAAAGTTGGTAACTATATTTAACATGTGTTGAAGCACAAAAATCTTTTAGACTTAAAATTTGTGCATCATGATCTGAAAGGCCATTCACCTTTTTGCTAACAGAATGCCCTTCTAATAATGACGAATGAACAAAAATATTGTCTATGGTTGTTCTACTGTTCCCTTGCACTCTCGTTGGAAAGAATACGGTTTGCATAAGATTATATGAATTAAGGAGGTCTACCAGCATCCTTTTCCTTGCACAATCACTTATACAATTAATATTGAAGTCACCACATATAACTAACTTTTTGTATTTCCTATAAAGTGAACCAAGAACCTCCTCTAGCTTTAGCAAAAATGTTGTGAAATCGGAGTCTGGGGATCTATAAATAACAACAGTAAGAAGTTTAGCTCCACTAAATTTAACCACACCTGCACAACATTCAAACACCTTTTCAGTGCAGTACTTTGAAACATCAATTGACTCAAATGGGATACCGTTTTTCACATACATGGCTACTCCCCCACACCGCAAAGAGCTCCTACAAAAGCTGCCAGCCAACCTGTATCCTGGTAAAGGAAGCCTTTGAATTATCTCCTTATTTAAGAAGTGTTCAGATATACCAATAATTTCAGAGTCAACATCTATAAGCAGTTCACTAACTTTATCTCGAATACCTTGTATATTTTGATGAAATATACTAATTCCCTCATTAATCGGATACCCAAGCTTTGTAGAAAGTGGTTTCTTTGTTAGAGAGACTTCCCTTAAGCAGGAATACCTATCAGCTGACTTCAATCTAAAAAAGGTACAGCTCTAACACCCACAACTACCGGAATTTTCCCATGAGTGATCCCACCACCCCCACCTATGCTGTCACCTATAAGTTTTGCCAACCTCCCCTTCCCATACCTGTTGAGGTGCAGGCCATGTCTAGTGAAACCCGTCCTACTGATAGACTCCACCGACACCACTGAAATGTGACTCATGCCTTCTGTCATCAGCGCACCCCCAAGTCTCATGTTATTACGCCTGACGGCTATATTAAGATGAGGCCGATCGTGACGCTGAAACAGTTCCACGAAATGCACATTCGTGTTGCCAGTCTGAGTGGCTATCTTTTCCAGGTCACCATCTATGTCATACTTCCCATCCCTATCAATACTATTACCAGCCCCACCCACAATCACTACCTGATCCTCTTTAGTAAAATCCCTGTATATGTTGCAGCGTGTTTAAATGTATAGCTATGTAAGATTCGATGTGGTATTTGGCATCAGACGATTACTCTAATTCCTGGGTGGCCAAGATTTCGGCTCGCGGACCGTGCCTGGACACGAGTGCCAAAGTGCTGAGCCTCACTGCGCATTCCCGTCACCACCTCGCTGTCTGAGCGCATGGAAGGAAAGAGGGGGAAAATTCGATTAGATGATTAGTGTTTTAGGGCGCACAACAGCGAGGGTATCAGCGCGGAAAATTCGAACGCACCGCATTTAAATGGTAGTGTAGTCACACTGGATTCAACTTGGTTTTATATTTCACATTTCCCAACAACACAGGTCATAAACAAAAGAAATTTTCAGTATTATTTAATTATTTTTAGCGCGCTGAAGACACTATATAATTTTTATCTGGTACAAACTTGGCAGACACAGACAATTTCACAGAATTTCGTGCTGAAGTTGTCGCATTATCTCGACTTATTTAGTTTCATAATCGAGAAAAGGTCTTTCACACACACACATATATATATATACAGGGTGTTTCAAAAATGACCGGTATATTTGAAACGGCAATAAAAACTAAACGAGCAGCGATAGAAATACACCGTTTGTTGCAATATGCTTGGGACAACAGTACATTTTCAGGCGGACAAACTTTCGAAATTACAGTAGTTACAATTTTCAACAACAGATGGCGCTGCGGTCTGGGAAACTCTATAGTACGATATTTTCCACATATCCACCATGCGTAGCAATAATATGGCGTAGTCTCTGAATGAAATTACCCGAAACCTTTGACAACGTGTCTGGCGGAATGGCTTCACATGCCGATGAGATGTACTGCTTCAGCTGTTCAATTGTTTCTGGATTCTGGCGGTACACCTGGTCTTTCAAGTGTCCCCACAGAAAGAAGTCACAGGGGTTCATGTCTGGCGAATAGGGAGGCCAATCCACGCCGCCTCCTGTATGTTTCGGATGGCCCAAAGCAATCACACGATCATCGAAATATTCATTCAGGAAATTAAAGACGTCGGCCGTGCGATGTGGCCGGGCACCATCTTGCATAAACCACGAGGTGTTCGCAGTGTCGTCTAAGGTAGTTTGTACCGCCACAAATTCACGAAGAATGTCCAGATAGCGTGATGCAGTAATCGTTTCGGATCTGAAAAATGGGCCAATGATTCCTTTGGAAGAAATGGCGGCCCAGACCAGTACTTTTTGAGGATGCAGGGACGATGGGACTGCAACATGGGGCTTTTCGGTTCCCCATATGCGCCAGTTCTGTTTATTGACGAAGGCGTCCAGGTAAAAATAAGCTTCGTCAGTAAACCAAATGCTGCCCATATGCATATCGCCGTCATCAATCCTGTGCACTATATCGTTAGCGAATGTCTCTCGTGCAGCAGTGGTAGCGGCGCTGAGGGGTTGCCGCGTTTGAATTTTGTATGGATAGAGGTGTAAACTCTGGCGCATGAGACGATACGTGGACGTTGGCGTCATTTGGACCGCAGCTGCAACACGGCGAACGGAAACCCGAGGCCGCTGTTTGATCACCTGCTGCACTAGCTGCGTGTTGCCCTCTGTGGTTGCCGTACGCGGTCGCCCTACCTTTCCAGCACGTTCATCCGTCACGTTCCCAGTCCGTTGAAATTTTTCAAACAGATCCTTTATTGTATCGCTTTTCGGTCCTTTGCTTACATTAAACCTCCGTTGAAAACTTCGTCTTGTTGCAACAATACTGTGTTCTAGGCGGTGGAATTCCAACATCAGAAAAATCCTCTGTTCTAAGGAATAAGCCATGTTGTCTACAGCACACTTGCACGTTGTGAACAGCACACGCTTACAGCGGAAAGACGACGTACAGAATGGCGCACCCACAGACTGCGTTGTCTTCTATATCTTTCACATCACTTGCAGCGCCATCTGTTGTTGAAAATTGTAACTACTGTAATTTCGAAAGTTTGTCCGCCTGAAAATGTACTGTTGTCCCAAGCATATTGCAACAAACGGTGTGTTTCTATCGCTGCTCGTTTAGTTTTTATTGCCGTTTCAAATATACCGGTCATTTTTGAAACACCCTGTATATATGTCGATTTAAATATTGTAGCAGTTTTGCAGCCTCTTTATGGAGACGTGGAAGCTCTGCCAGAGGAAAGCAATGTAGACCTCCTGGACAGTTTTAACGTAAGAACATTTGTCACTGACGCTGGAATTACCTTGCTGGCCAGTCAGTTACATTTGCACATACACAGGGGCATTTTCAACAGAAACAGCAAAAGGCCTCGATAATAGATGTAGGAATGACAGCGTCCTCAAAACCTTTATAAAACTATCCTTGTGATTGTTTCAGGAATAAAATTTCTTCAAATCCCGAGTTTTCCTTAACACCAGTGAGCTTAGGGAACTAGACTGCCTCTGTCAGAATCTGTTTCTTCTACAACGCGATTTTCTCTTTAAATGCGTCGCATCAAATCAGAAATGTATAACAGTGGCAGTCCATTCCAGATGTTCTAATTTTCGTTCCTACACTCCTTTTTCCTTCATAAAGTCAATAATGGCGAGTTTTAAATTGTAAAATTGTTCCAGGCATGCCCCTTGACTTAGCCAATGTACTTTTCAGTTCTATATGAACTCTAGTAAAATCATCAGACGATCAATTCCAATTACAAAATGATCTAGAGAGAATTTCTGTATGTTGCGAAAAGTGGCAACGCACTAAACAAAGAAAAGTGTGAGGTCATCCACATGGGTACTAAAAGAAATCCGATTATTTTTGGTATACGATAAATAGTACAATTCTAAGAGCTGTCAATTCGACTAAATATCTAGGAATTACAACTAAGAGCAACTTAAATTGGAAAGATCACATAGATAATACTATGGGGAAGTCGAAACAAATACTGAGCTTTGTTGGTAGAACGCTTAGAAGGTGCGACAAACCCACTAAAGAGACAGCCTGCATTACACTTGTCCGTCCTTTGCTGGAATATTGCTGCACAGTATGGGATCCTCACCAGGTAGGATTGACGGAAGACATAGAAAAAGTTCAAAGAAAGGCAGTCATTTCGTGTTATCGCGCAACAGGGGTGAGAGTGTCACTAATATGATACGCGAGTTGGGGTAGCAGTCACTGAAACAAAGGCGGTTTTCTTTGAGGCGAGATCTATTTACGAAATTTCAATCACTAACTTTATCTTGCAAATGCGAAAATATTTTGTTGACACCCATCTACGTAGGGAGAAATGATTATCATAAGAGTGGAATGGTAGAGAAGTAGTATGAAAATGGTTCGATGAACCCTTTGCCAGGCACTTAAGTGTGAATTGCGGAGTAACCATGTAGATGTAGATGTACATACTCTTCGTCCAGTTGCATTGAAACTGTAGCAACTGACAATGGAAGTTTTATAATTCGTACCAACGATTTCTTGACATGCTCCATGCATAGTATTGCAATGTCATTTTATAGCAAATATATGCAGTATCCTAGTTTATACGATTTGAGAATTCTCAGCATTCTCTTCTGTTAGGACTGAGTGACAGGTCGGGCCTTGGCCCTACACGCTGCACGCGTGAAGTTTGGCACGCCGTCACCGGTCCTGCCGTAGTCCAATCTACGGTTCAGCATGAACGGTCTGGGACAGTTTCAACGTTTTAGTTACGCTGAACTACAAAGCTTTACTGTCTGTTGCACAGCACAACACGCAAGGAGATACATTCTGCCAATATATTGTCAACTCACATGTGTCCCACGTTTATCTTACAGGAAACAAATAATGTTGTGCCACATGGACTAACAGTATCAACTAATAAAAAACGAATTTTAAGAAACAACATTTTAGCAGAATGGTACATTTTCTTCTACCTCAAGAGATTCAAGTAATAGAAAAAAATGGTTCAAATGGCTCTAAGCACTATGGGATTTAACATCTGAGGTCATCAGTCCACTAAACTTAGATCTACTTAAACCTAACTAACCTAAGGACATCATACACATCCATACACGAGGCAGGATTCGAACCTGCGACCGCAGCAACAGAGTGGTTCCGGACTGACGCGTCTAGAACCGCTCGGCCACAGCGGCCGGCAAAGTAATAGAGTCATCGGCAACTATCACAGCCAAACAACATTTTGATGCGACTTGTTATTCTGCTTATTTTGCTTTTGGTGTGGGTCTAACATATATTAGTTAAATGGATCTTTTGTAACAAGTGTGTCCCATGTTTACCTTACAGGAAACAAACAACGAAATTCCAACTGGATCAACATTACAGCAAAAAAAAAAGAAAAAACTAATTTCAGGCAAAAATAGTTTATCGGTGGCGTTCATTTTCTTCTTCCATAACAGATGGGAGGAATTTAGTATCGCAGCCACTAATAACTTTCTTTTTGAGGTTTGCTATTCTGCTTCTGCTGTGGATCTAGCGTGTATTAGTTAACTAGATCTTCTGTGGCAAGTGGGGTCCAGACGTAAATTTTCCTTCGATGACGGTATGTGCTGCGACGCTTCCTAAATGGTGGCTCAGTTGCTTTCAAATTTTATTTTTCGCACAATGTTTTAAGCACTTCACGACATTTTTTCTACGGCCCTGTCATTGCAGATTCAATGTATGAAAAAAGCAATAGGACCTGAGATGACGCAGTTCGCAAACATTAGTGAGGCATTTCTGACACTCTGGAGTGAAATGGTACTTGGATAATGGGAAGCAAACTATTGACAGTTGACAGTCGTGAATGATTCTATCACCTTACTCACACCAGACAGAGGTTACAGTGTTGCTAAGCTACTGACAAGCATATGTTCAGAAAAACATGACACGGAACCCCTGATCAGATTCCTTTATCGGTATTAATATGATTCTATGTCTGTAAACGAACCAAGTTATCCCTAACAGTCACTCTCATAACTGTGCTAAGACCCAGATAATTTTTTGCTGTAGTTGTTAATTTCCAAGTGTTTAACTAAAACGAAAACCGTTAACTAGCCAAAATCACAATGTCAGAATCGTCGACAATTTCTGTCAGGTGTCAGGACAGCGACAACTGTATGATGTGTGGATCGCTGGTGATTTTTCCGAAAAATTAAAATTTACTTCTAAATGTCGTCTCCCCTAATTTTCATACTTGCGATTAACGTAGCAACTAAAATATTAATTTACATGTATTACAAATCCATGCTCAGTGTGATGTCATTAATGACAATAGATACGTAATTAATACAATAACCTACTGGTCATCGTGAAATAATGTCGAAGCAATAGTTGTAACAGTGCCCAAACAAATAAATCTTTCAGTTTCAGGGTACAGTGGTTATTAGTTTTATTAATACAGAAACCAATGTGGTAATTTCTGAAATGGGAATGGTAAACTTAAATTCAATCTGTTTTTACCATTGCTATACATAAATACCCAGAACTACAAATGTTGACAATCGAATGTCAACTTTTACAGCAGCATATAATTGATCCAACAACCGTATTCCATTCAAACAGTTAATAATGATCATACGAAGCTGGGCCTAATACTAACACATATAACTCTATGAAATGTAAATTAAGAGCACCATATTTCGTTAAAAATGTAAGCTTATTTCTGAAGTCTGATCGGCCGATATACGACTGGTCAGAAACACAAATATCGCTCGACCGTGTCTTGTCCATTTCTTTCATTTCTATATGCTTCTTGCTATGTTTCTGTCATCACAGAGAAAAACATGTTTTAATAATACTGAAGGATCGCTAACAGTAAGACGAATTTGATGTGGTCTTTCATTGTCTTGTTCCGCATTCTCCGAAAGATCTTTTGTAATATTGAAGGATCGCTAATATTATGATGAATTTAATGTTGTCATTCACCGTCTTGTTCCTTAAACGCCAAAAGATTTGGATGATAAGAAACAGTACATGTACAACAGCGAACTGTGTTGGGCCTAATGAATTTAAAGAATATGTAATGGTTCTTTTATTTTTATCTTTTTCAATAATGACACAAAAGCTATTTTTTGTTTGTTTTTAAGATACAGAGTTTTTATTAGCGGCGATATCTGCCTCTGTTATGGGCTAACTTAAACCAAGTTCACCCTAGTCGATAGCGGAGGGATATCACTGTGTTTAACATGATTTCAGAACAACTGTGGAGACCAGTATTCTTCACATGGCATTGCCAAAGGTGAAGAATGCATTTTTATTTCAGGTGAGAATCGAAGATAAAACCTTTGCATATGGGACTATAAGCCAATTCACCGGACCACACAACATTTGCCTCAGTAGCGAAATGATGATAAAACTAAATCAGGATGGCCATGCGGAGATTTGAACCAACGTACACCCGAACAAAAAGTTGGGTATAGGGATACTACATGTAAATATTTTAAGTCATCAGCTACGTTATCGAGCATACTTTGATTGTGAATTCATACATCGGCACATTATTCTTCCTATATTGTACCGTCAAATGCTTACCTTTTACGGTCCCCATTGAAAGCCATCAAGGAAATTCCATTCCGTGAAAATGCGCCTCAAACGTGGGTAACGGAATATTTAACCCAGAATGAATCGGTTTCTGCTGCTTAAACATCGAAAACTATCAGAGCATTGTCTCACTCTTTTAGATAATGCAAGAGAATATATTGGTGGTATTAATTTATGTCTTGTGTTTACATGTGTTTTTTAGTAAACAAACGAAAACTATATAAAATATGTTATGCCTGTCAGATTCAATTAGCAGTACAGTGCTCCCGCAAAAGTATGGGAATGTGACGGTGGAACTAAACGCATTACAAAACCAAGTTAACAAATTGCGGCTCCGGAATTTCTTCAGTAAAACACTCTACTTTCAAAAAACAAAAAAGCATCTAGACAGACGCAGAAAAATGCACGCATTAATAACTGTGCACTTCTGCTATATGATAAGTGCTCCACCATCAGATTTATGGGGCAGTGAACCTAGGTAGCGGGGTGACTTACGACGCACGGTTTTGCTCATAATTTCGCTACCGATCTGGATACCTGCAGCGAGATTCGAACTAAGAAGTAGCACAGCCTCCTTGTTATAGCGCCGCCGATTTAGCAACTGAGCAACACAACTGTGGCATTCACCACTCTCTCATTGCCCTGATTATGGCTACGGCAGCTAATTCACAACTTAAAAGAGGGGATTCGTTGTAATTTTTTAGTGAAGTTGCCTTGTGTTGTGGTGGGAGAAAAGGGACCTTCTTCTTCATTTATATTTGCTTGTAATTCGTTTTTTGTTAACTCCTAACACTGATTCGTACGAGGGAAACTTGGGTCACATGCGAGTTGGCAATATGCCGGAAGCAGCGTGTCTTTTCGCCTTTTATGTTGTATAACAGACAGTAAAGCTTTGCACTTCGGCATAACGTGAAGGTGATGGGTCTCGCGAACTCTGTCCCCAGCCGCACGTTTTATGGCTTGATGGTTCATGTCTCTCCATCAGTTTCATCAGTTTTAATTATTGATCACAACCAAGGACGGAAATATTGTACATTAACCATCCTGGTAAAGTTACGATCGGTTATCCAAACGTATAAGTAACATAGCTACATTCGTATGACAACAAACATCTCCAAATTCAATCATCAGTTTATGAAACTTTCTACATCTACGTCTACATCTACGTCCACGTACTTCCGAAAGCCACCGTAAGGTCTGTGGTGAAGGATGCCTTGCACCACTAACAGTCATTACCTTTCCTGTTCTACTTACAAATAGAGTGAGGGAAAGACGGTTGTCGGTATGCCTCCGTACGAACCCTAATTTCTCTTCATGATCCTTACAAGAAATGGATGTTGGCGGCAGTAGAAGCGTTCTGATGCCAGCTTCAAATGGCGGTTCCCTACATGTTCTCAACAGCGTTCCTCGAAAGGAAAAGTCGCCTTGCCTCCAGTGATCCGCGCTTGAGTTCCCGAAGCATCTTTTTAATACTTATGCGTTGATCGAACCTACCGGTAACAGATCTAGCAACCCGCCTCTGAATTCCTTCAGTGTCTCCCTTTAGTCTGACCTGATGAGGATCCCAAAGACTCAAGAATGGATCGCACAAGTGTTCTGTACACTGCCTCCTTCACCGACTTCTGCGGCGGAGGTTCGAGTCCTCCCTCGGGCATAGGTGTGTGTGTTTGTCCTTAGGATAATTTAATTTAAGTAGTGTGTAAGCTTAGAGACTGATGACCTTAGCAGTTAAGTCCCATAAGATTTCACACACACACACACACACACACACACACACACACACACACTAAAACTCACCGACTTCCCTAGAACTCTCCCAGTAAACCGAAAAGGACCGTTCCGCTTCCGTTCTACCGTCCTTACACGCTCCTTCCATTTCACAGCGCTTTGCGACGTTACGCATAGATATTTAATTGACTTGACGGTGGCAAGGCTGCTGTATTCGAACTTTACGAGATTTTTTCTCATAATCATCAGCATTAACTTACATTTTTCTATTTTGCAATCATCACACCAACCACAAATTTTGCCTAAGTCATGTTGTAACCTCCTAAGTCACTCAACGATGACACCTTCCCGTACACCACATCATCATCAGCAAACAGCAGAAGATTTCTCCCACCCTGTCCATCAGATCATTTATGTATATACTGAATAACAGCGGTCCAATCACACTTCCCTGGCGTACTCCTGATGAACATTCGCTGTCGAGGGCCACGTACTGAGTTCTATTATTTAAGATTGAGCCAGTGGGTTTCTGGCGCCAGGCGATACCGATTCTCACTTCCATCTTTGATCGTTGTCCCTGTGCCTTGTTCTCTTTGCGTCTTTGAGACAGGCTATTTATGGTGGCACGCGTGCGCAAGTCGTGGAGAGTGGGTCCACACATGAGCCGAGTCAGTCTATGACTTGACGTGCTTTCGATGCTGTCGTTGTGGGGAGTTGGCGACACCATGTCACGTGGCACGGCCGTATGCCGTGAGGACCAGTTGAGTTGGAGTAATGAAGAAGCATGGGCCGCTGCCGGAGAGTATTAAAGTTGTATTGACATGGCTGGCCAGTGGCGACCAGGATTTGCTAATACCTCGAGAGCTATGTGGATGGATGGCGTGTGAATTTCACATGAAGAAGAAAAAATTAATCGCCAAGCTTTCGTGGTGGGTTCCTCCTTCTATATACAGTGAATATTATTGTGTACTTAAGGACTGTTGACTGTTGCAGTTGTTCGTGCTAGTGGGCAGCAAAACATTCATTGCAATGGTGGCGAGGCGAGTTATGTTCTGGAACGGCCATGAAATTATGTTACTAAACTGGCTAGAAATAGCGCCTCGCATTTGTAAGTTTGGATTTGGTGCTTAGTGGCACGCTGAAGGTGGCTGGTTCACTTGAACGTCATTTCCTATCTTATTTATACATTTAGAATTTTCTGGTTTTACGAATTAGTGGTAGTTGTTTCTTAATAATTGCTTGTGTGTATGGATTGTCACGTTAGGTACTTAGTATCTAGATTTTTTTTTTTTTTTTGGATCAAAGGAAACTAAGTTCCTTAATTCTGTTCATGGGTTAACTTTTAATATGTTTATATTAAGGTATTGCTTTTCTATACATAAGTTTGTGCAACTTGTATATACTACAGTGTGTCTGCCGCTCATGTTTACCTGTTTTCAGAAACGTGTATAGTGGTTGACGCGAGCAAACCTCGCCCTGCGAGTTTGCAGTGTGACGGAAATCTCAGGATTTGAACTCAGGGCCGTCCGGACCCCTTAAACGCGCGATTTCTCTATTCCATTCAACGAGAGACTTGTTTTAGGCAGAAGATTTTCTACTGCCCAAAGTTGAGTATAAGTTCACCATTTGGATCGGGTGTTTGTGAAATCGTAATAGATTAACGTTTGCTAGCGTCCATCACATGTTCATCAAATTGACTTTTGCCTTAAGCTTCCATAAGTGTAAAACCGAGTGATAATAAAAAGAAGTCCGTAAATTTATGAACATAAACACACACAAAGGGCAAATTGTACCCTGGTTGCGCCTATCCCTAAGTTGCGTATTTAAAGTAATTTAAGATTTGGTCATATTGCAGTGTGGCTCAGGTAAGACTGAAATACCTCATGTTTGCAAGTTAATTTAAGTTACTGCTTCCATTACATCGAAAAGTTTCATTCCTGTATAACATTTTAAATGACTATATATTTGAAGTTTTTTCTGTGCTCTAAAATTCTTTATACTCATTTCGTGCATTTTAAATACCAATTATGGATAGGGCCTTGATATGCAAATGTTGTTAATTCATTATTACTGCTGATGAATTCATGTGTATGTGTAATCAATAAAGAAGTGTTGCAACTACAAACTGGTTGTGTTACTAGTATACAAGGTTAGAGTGTGCAATCGCCACACCAAAGATGTTTTCGAGCCACTCACATATCTGGGAAACTATTCCATATGTTCGTGTCTTCGGTAACAGTCTTCAGGGGGCCACCATGCCAAACGCTTGTAGGAAATCTAGGGATATGCAATATGCCCTTCATCCATGGTTCGCGGGATATCGCGTGAGAAAATGGCAAGCTGAGTTTCGCAAGTGCAATGCTTTTAAAATCCATGCTGGTTTGCGGATAGAAGTTTTCTTCTCAAGGAAATTAGTTGTATCGGAAATGAGAATATGTTCAATAATGCTGCAGCAAACCGATGTTAAAGATATTGTTCTGTAATTTTACATGTTCCTTATTTTACACCTCATGTAGCCAGCAGTCAATTGCGCTTTTTAAGTTGCTTGGGACTTTGGTGAGTTAGTGCGCTGAAAAGTGCAATGGACTGTCATATTGTACAATTAAGGACGAACACAGTATTGTATAATATATTGAATGCATTTATAGGTGACAGATACTCATGCTAGTTCGTGTATCTCCATGACATGTATACATGTAAATACTGATGTCTTTCCGCGACTGCGTTTTTAACAAATTTATTTAGATGCTACAACGGATAATAATTATGAACTTGACACCAGGAACCTTTCTTTAACTTGATGTTCTTGTATGCTTGTGTATCTGCTATGCGCTGTGGTTTACCTTAATTATTTTGACATTTACTATTTATTACACATATATGTTAGTACATGTATACAGAGGATGCTCGATCGACCGAAACTGGTTGCCCATTAATAAACAGACAGTACAGTAGGTATAGGAGGTTTCGCGATGCCGTTTTTAAAATGCACCAAAGCGCCTAGCACTGTTTACAGAAAATAGGATCACTTTTAGTATTTCATAAGGTAATGCGACAGTCCACCCAGACGTATTTTAATGAGGCTGTCAGCGGAAACCTACGCATTTACATCAATGAGCGTGACGCCAATGATGCATTTATGTCGCAGTCTAATTTGTATTTCTTGCCATTAATCTATATGAAGTAACTGATTGAGGTCGACCCTTAGAGTCAACTTACAATGACTCTGCTCGACCACTGAACAGACATCTCACTCATATCTACTCAGTTCGATAAAGTCTTAGGAGCACGTCACTGACACCTGTAAATTTTTAAAAAGAAATCTGCAGTTAGGCAAGACATCATAGTATACCAAGAAATAATAGTTGCCAGTCGTATTCGGGAAACGTTGCTAACCTAGTACACACGGTAATGGAAACCGTCACCAGAAACAAAAAGAAAAAAAAGAGAGATTTTTGACACTGGAATACACAGTCAAGATTCTTTTTATACGGCACTATAAAAAATGCTGTTTTCGCCATTTACAGTTTGAAATGTAAAGCGTGTAGGTCCAAAAACAATTTCAATTCATAACGTAGTAATAAAAGAATTGCATATTTCCTGTGTGAGAAACATAGATACATTTGAATGCAAGATCACAACAAGGCAAAGTGTTGACGTTGTAGACGGAGCGTGATGCAGATCTGATATATATTACGGTAAGTATATAAAAAACAGATATTTTCATTTATACTGATGAGCCAAAATATTATTACCACCTGCTTAACTGCTATTTTGTCCTTCTTTGGAACTAAATAAGTTACTAATTTTGCTTATCAGGGCTTCGACAGTTTGTTGGTAGGCGTGTGGAGTTATGTACCATTAGATGTCAATGCACATGCCATGAAATTCACGTAAGTAACGAGCCGCTGATTTGCGTACGGTGATGGCGCCCGACAGCGACCCAAATGGGTTCCATAGTTCTTACATCAGGTGAATATGTCGCCTAGACATCAACGTGAGTTTACTGCAATTCTGCTCAAACCAATTTAGCACAGTTCTGGCTCCGAGACATTGAGAATTATACAGCTGAAAGATGACATCGCCGTCGGGGAAGACATCAACCACGAAGGGATGTAGGTGGCTCACAGTTGTGCGTTCGAATACTACCACAGGTCCTACATAAGAGCGGAAGAATGTCTCTCATAGCATAATACTGCTCCCACTAGCCAACATCCGTGGCACGCTACACGTTTAGAGCCGCAGATCACCTAGATGACGGCCTTTGTGGAGATGACCAGCGTCCTAGAGAAGCAAACCTGTGAGTCACCCGAGGAGACGACACGTTTACATTCGTCGACTGTCGAATTCCGAAGGTTCCGTGCCCACTGGAATCGTAATTGACGATGTCGGGTCAGCATATGAACACGCCAGAGTGGTCTTCTGCCGAGTTCCATGTTCAACAATGTACGATTGAACAATGTGCTCCGAAACACTTGTCCGTGCATCGGTATTGTACTCTTTCGGCAGAGATGCCACAGACCACCATCTATCCTACTATTCAGAGCAGACAAGCTTCCGAACCCCACGTTCTGCAAAGAGTTGCGGACGTCCAACTATTTAGCGCACAGTGGTAGTTTCACTATCCTTCTACTTCCGTCCTTAGAGGCTCACGACAGTAGCACGTGAACATTCGACAGCTTCGACGTTTACGAGATACTCGTTCGCAGGCTCTGCATAATTATAGTCTATCCTTTTTCAGAGTCACTTATGTCAATGGATTTCCCCATTTGCGGGATATATCTTCGCTAGGGTGATCCCTGTTCGCGTCTGCTCCGCTTACATCCCTTTGTTACCGCGTCTACTTTTGTTACCACGTCACGTGCGCGTAAAGCTATCAGGCGACATCCAATCCCATGGTGGGCATAGGTTCAAAATTCAAATGGCTCTGAGCACTATGGGACTTAACTTCTGAGGTCATCAGTCCCCTAGAACTTAGAACTACTTAAAACAAACTAACCTAAGGACATCACACACATCCATGCCCGAGGCAGGATTCGAACCTGCGACCGTAGCGGTCGCGCGGTTCCAGACTGTAGCACCTAGAACCGCTCGGCCTCTACGGCCTGCGGTGGGCATAGGTCATAATGTTTCGGCTTACCAGTGCACTTATCATACAGATTATTCTAACGTAACGCTATAGCTAACTGCAAATTATATGGACATATGTCAATATTTACTAAATGGCCATACAGCAATGGGTCCCGACATTTCTTGGACCTTTATCCCTGAGCGCAATCAGACATTAGCTGGTACTCCCACCTTTCTCACACCCTGCTGTCTGTCCCCCCCCCCCCCCCCCCTGCCCCGCGCCACTCATCCACATCATCACCAGATTTAGCACCTAACTAATCTATAGAATGAAAGACTTTTCTTGGAACACTTTTATTCTCAAATTGATAAAAGATGAATGATACGTAGTCTCTCTCTCTCTCTCTCTCTCTCTCTCTCTCTCTCTCTGTGTGTGTGTGTGTGTGTGTGTGTGTGTGTGTGTGTGTGTGTGTGTGTGTGTGTTTGAATGTGGGTGTGGGTGTGTGTTTGGGTGTGGGTGTGTGTACGTGTACGTTTTGGAATGAATGGCGAACTAATTCGTGGTACATTGCAAGTGTTACTGACAATTCCTTCTCAGAAAAGAAAGCAAACTATCCACAGCGAGGGTACACATTTGTTACAAAATACTCCTCTCCGCTGCGACACTTCCTTCAACTGCACACTGAAAAACCATTTATAATCAAACAAGTACAGATGTGTGCACTATACTTATTGTTCGCAAATCACTTCATTCCTGCGCTTCTTACTGCTGAAATGGCAGAAATTGGACGACTTCAGGATGTTAATGCTTTGTATCTAATTAATATAATAATAATAATAATAATAATAATAATAACACTGTGTACATCACTATATTAGCCTTTATTTAGTTACTGCTGTGTCATGGTGTCAATTCATTTACCTGTTTCGAAACGAGTAATGAAGCAATTTCTGGACTACTGCAGGTACTACGTACAATTTGGAGAAGACATTTTCTTGAGATATGCAGCATATATTATGTATTTGTCTCATTTTTATCATCAGCGATGTGCGGGACAAAGCGCAACATATTGTTGTAGTGGGAGGACTGTGTGAGGGACCTGTAACCTCCAACGCATTAATGCTGCTGATTGAGAAAAAGTAATTATTGATAACTTATATAATTAATATTAGAGTCTTACAAAATTGTGATAATAGTAATGATCTTTCCAAAATAATTTATTTTAGTGACTGAAACAGATTCGAAACGTTTGGTTTTTACGCCTTAGAAAATTTCATTTTATCCCTCAGGGGGTAACTACCTCCAGGTTTGGAACAACTGCCATACAGGGTAGCTGTTACTGTACCACCTTATCACTGTTACTAATTTTATCGCTCTCTGTGACTAAAACTTATTTTAATCCGAAATCTGTTTTTTTTCTTTACTGTTATTTCATCCCTCCACGCCCATATGGCGGCAGGGCGGGTTTAACGGTACAGGCAGCCCGCACTTCAGCCTGTTGACAATAATTTAAATGAGGTGAAAAAATAAGAAACGTATAGCAGAGATATTTACACTGAATTTAAAACTTTTTAGTGGCAAAAATAAAATGGAAGTTTTTAAATGTACAGTAGATGACTGCTTCCACTGGTGTTAAAACAGTAATAACAAAAGGTAAAGTGAAACACAAAAAGCGCACGGTTTAAAACATGTTGTTGAGACATTGACATTTTAAAGAACCACTTCCCTGTGAACAGAAACCGGAAGGACCTGCCTTGGAGAAGGGAGTCAGTTGTTGAAGGGAAAAGGTTGGCCGGTGAGGAGGGTAGGAATGTGGTGGTATAAGAATGGAGGACTGGTGCATAGCAGCGATGGGTTAGGAGTGGCTGCTTGGACAGAAGAGGATGTAGAGCAGAGGAGGAGAATTGGTAACACTAATAGTTGCTTGGGAAAGGGAGGTGTGGAAAGAAAGGCAGGTGGGGAAAAAGGGGGCAAGGAAATCTAGGGAGCGCAGGGAGAGGAAACCGTGATAAGGTGGACTGGTTGCGGTGCACCTAGAGCAGGTAGGATGGGTAAATTTCGGAACGGAGTTCATCATCTGGGAGGGGGAGATGATTGAAGTTTCTTTTGGGGAGTATGTGGAGGGTATGTAGTTGGAGGGTTGGTGGGATGTGTTGTAAAAGGCGTGGAAGCATATGAGGATTGGAAAGGAGAGGGGAAACGATAAGAGTATTGGAGTCCAATTTGAGAGTGGTGTAGAATGTTCGGAGGTGTTCAGTGTGAGTGAGGAGAAGCGGGAATTCGGTGAGTTGGTAAAGGATCCTTGAGAGGTAAGTTAAACGGATGCTGAAAGAGAGGTGCAGTGCGTGGCGTCCAAGGATCTGGAGGGACTTACAAAACTTTGGTGGGGCGGGGTGCCAAGCAACATTTGCGTAACAAAGGATGGGATGGATCAAAGATTTGTAGGTGTTGAGGACAGTGGAGGGGTGCAATCCCGGGAATTCAGCCAGTGGAATCAATTTCCTTTCCTTTATTGTTATTTCATCGCCCTCCCCCCCTCCCCCCCCCCCCCCCCCCACCGCCCTCCTCTGCCTATAGATTAGATTAGAGATTAGATTACATTCAGTTTTCGTTCCATAGAGCCAAAAATGAGATAATTCTCATGGGAGTGGAACAAGTCAAAAAGTATAACACAAAAAACATAAAACGTTTGATTATAATACTTTCTTGTTCATTTGTCAGGAGATTGTCAAAATAGGTGAATACATTACAGTAAAACGAAACTGCTAATATTTACAGAATTAATACACTGTCAAACGATACACAGTTATTCACTTTTAATAAATTTATCACACACAGAATACCTAAACTTGACTTTTCTGACCAAATGCAGGTCTAACCGTTCCTGTTAATATATTCATCTACATAGTAGAAGGAGTTGTCTATCAAAAATTCTTCCAGGATCTTTTTAAACTGTGGTTTATCTGAAACCAAGTTTATCTGAAACCAAGTGGGCTCCTTTTCTGGAGGCGGTTGGCTGTCATTGGTACAATACTCCGCTCTTTCGCCAAGAGCATTCTTAAAGATATAACGAAGACGAGAGAAAAAATATAAGGACTATCTTCTTTTTAAATTAGAAACATTAATGACGGACAGCTAAAAGGACGAAATTTGTGTATAATTTTTAAAAACTACAATGTGGTGAATTTCTTCTATGAAACAGCACTGGAGTACCGCACTTTCACTTAACAACTGAAAGACCTGCACGGGATGAGAAGTACTGTGGAGAGAGACAATGTTCCATAGAGTTTGAGAGTCTACAACCAAGTACTTTCTTGATATATACATGTATCTTACACTCGTACAAAGTGACCGTACATCTTTTAATTCATGCATAAAGTCTCTGTTTTCCTTGTAAGCAGTGACTCAGCCTTGTAAATGATGAACAATTATATCTAGGCAAACATAACAACATAACAAGCAGGTAATTTGCGTAAAATACGCAATATATAAGTATATTCCACTAGGTGCATAAGGTTACGTACATCTGTTGGCAAAAGACGGAATTTAGCGATTCCACGTCATTTCCGTGGTTTCTAGCTGGCTTCCTTCTTTCCAGTGGGAATTCGTAACATCTATGACTAGAAGTGGAACGTATATAGTTTCTTTGGTTACAAAGCTGGCGTCCTCCGACCATATTTGTTACGTTTACATTCACCAGAAGGCCTTGCAGAGGGGGACCACGTTTAAATGAGCGCAGTCATTGGGTAGTGACTGTTTTTCGATTTCGTAGCTTTTTATAACATATGTTTTTCTTTATAACATCAAAATATCTTTCATTGTCTTCTCAAGGATCGAACTCCTAATAACCATGCATATAATATACGCTATGCCCACACAGTAATCACGTCTCACGGCCATTACATACCAATGACGTTATGCCAGAGCCAATGGGCGGGGCTTCTGCTGTTTAACTACAGGAAGCCGCCCGCTATTTAACAGCGTTCTCCAGGCCTGCACAGATGAACCTGCTCCACGTCAACGGTTCCTGCAGTCATCAAAGGTACATCAGTTGCCTTTTTTTACAACATAATTTTATTTTAGTGTCCGTTTCGATTGTTAACTGAAGCCTTATGTTTTGTTCCTCTTCACAGAAAGAAGGATCTGAAGATGATCTCTTAAGAGAGCGAAACTGGTCATCTGTAAATAAAAGTAAACAACTTAAGTGCGACTACTTGAACTGAAATAATTTATAATATTCTAACGATTCGTACAGTTTCTGTCAAATCGATTACTGTTACGTCATTTAAATGAAAAAATATGAAGGTTTTGAGGATAATTTAAAGACTTCTGATACCATGGAGTAACATATCCACGCTTTTGCGGAAGGTGCGCTTTTCTGTATCAGTGTTAGAAGCAGTCATTTCAGACTTCTGTCTCTAAGCTGGTCATAGGTTGTGTTCCAAAAATTAACAGCATAGAGACAGAAGTGATGACACTTTCTGCAGGAACTGACCATCATTTTGAAGGACAATGCTCAAGCACGTACAGTGCAAGCTGTTGCTGATTTGTTTGACTGATCGGGCTGCTACGTGCTACACTACATACTGCACTCGCCTGACTTAAGCTCTTGTAAGTTCAACTCGACTTCTAAACTAAAGGGAAGACTTCACGGCATTCGCTTCAGCACTGTTATAAATTCGTCGGGCAATAGACCGCGCCGCTAGAACTTCAACACAACTGGCACTGCTAAGAGTATTCTATGACTTCCACATCGCTGGCAACGGATTATACACAATGCTGGTGACTACTTTCAAGGTCAGTAATACTTTGAAACACGTATTTATTTTGTACGAGTTGTAAATAAATAGTTGCCGCTATTAAAGTTCCACCCCTCGTAGAAGAGACCCCGTCAAATCACTAAGAGATATGGTAAAGCTTACATCTGAGTGGTGGTTGTGCAAGGAAGTAATGCAAAAGCGTAATTTTAATAAATTTCTTGCAGTAAATAAATATTACACGTTTGATATACTTTTAAATGCTTTCTTCGTGCAGCAATACATCGAATTTCCAGACTCATAACACCTCTTTCTCCTCTAAACTATCTTTAGTGGATTATATTCTGGATTATTTTCTGGAATAAAATTGTTTTCACATGTGATTCTTTTACATTCGAAACAATTCACCCAAAAGTTTTACACAAATGAAGTGCTACTTCTAGTTACTTGTTTATTTTGCCGAATCTATGTTTCCTCTCATCTGGCATAAGTTAGGGGAAGCCTTCTAATTACGAAAATTCGGCAAATCTTTTTGCTATTTTTGTTTCACATTTGGGTCTTTGCTAACTGAAGAGGTAAACACTTCTGATCAGATGGTAGGAAACACAAATTTGTCGGGGCAAACAAATGTGAACTGTTTAGATTCTAAATGTACAATTGTAACAAATGAAACTGTGTATTATTACACACAAAAAAATCCACTGAAGATTCCTGAAATGAAAGTATGAAAAAACCGTCTGATGACGAAATGTGAAAAATTTGAAACGGGTGACGGTACTTTTTAAATGAAGTAACCTAAAACCAATTTGTGCCTGGTTGCTGTACAGCATCAACATTTATTTCATATAACAGCCAGGGTCTCCAACCATCTCTTTATTTCATAAAATTGCATTTAAAAAATATTGGTGTCTGGCTGCGTCATCCACCAAGTTAGAACAACACGCAAGTGTTACGGAGATGCTTCGGAAACTCAACTAGGAATGCGTGGAGGGAACATTATTGAGATTATTTAGAGATCAGATATTTGAAGCTAACTACAGAACAATCCTACTGCCGTCAACTTACATTTCGCGTACGGACCACGAAAATAAGACACGAGAAACTGTGGCACATATAGAGGCATATAAACAGTCGTTTTTCCCTTGCTCTGTCTGCGAGTGGAGCAGGAAAGGAAATGACTGGTTTTGGGACAGGGTACCATCCGCCACGCACCATACAGACTTGTGGAGTAATCATTTATAATCGGTCATGTAGCTCCCCAGTTGGCCTCACGGGAGTGTGTGTGCATCCCGTACTAGTTCTGACAATAATGAAAAATCCTTGGCAGTACTGGGAATCGAACCGGGTCGCCGGCCGGTTTGGCCGAGCGGTTCTAGGCGGTTCAGTCTAGAACCGCGCGACCACTACAGTCGCAGGTTCGAATCCTGCCTCGGGCATGGATGTGTGTGACGTCCTTAGGTTAGTTAGGTTTAAGTAGTTCTAAGTTCTAGGGGACTCATGACCTTAGATGTTAAGTCCCATAGTGCTCAGAGCTAGTTTTTGAACCCGGGTGGACCCTCCCCCGCGCCCCTCCTCCCACCCCCGGCACCACACCGAGTGAGTTGGTGCTGTGGTTATCACACTGGACTCGCATTCGGGAGGACGACGGTTCAAACTCGCGTCCGGCCATCTAGATTTCGGTTTTCCGTGATTTCCCCAAATCTCTTCAGGCAAATGCCGGGATGGCTCCTTTGAAGGGGAACGGCCGATTCGTTCCTCATCCTTCCCTAATCCGAGCTTATGCTCCTTCCGTAATGATCTCGTTGTCGATGGGACGTTAAAGGCTAATCTCCTCCTCCTCATCCTCCTCCGGGTCCGCAGTACGACAATCCACCGTGCCGACCACTCAGCTACGGTTGTGGACAATTTCCAGGAGTAATGGGAGCAGATTTCAGTGATTTTTGAACGGGCGCACATTTCAGAGGACACAATTTACGTGTATCAGTAATGTAGCGTCGTCTCCCTCAGCTTCCTTTACGAACACCGATAGGAAAGTTAGCAGTACTGCGGACCGAACCCAGGTCCCCAGCTAGTACCGATCACTCACCTACGGTTGCGGACATTCCAAGAATAATGGGATCAGACATCACTGATTTTTGAAGGGGTGCTCATTTCAGGGACCGCAGTTTACATTGTATCAGTAATGCTGCGCCGTCTCTCTCAGCTTCCATTAGCAGTACCGATATGACAGTTGTGATGATTTAAAGCGCAGTATGTGTCATTATCATTATCATCGAAAGGCGAAGAACCGGGCAAAAAAGGCGGCGCGTCGGCGCGGGCAGCGGCAGGTGGATTCCGCGGTGGCGGAGCGCGGCAAAACCTCGGTGTCCGCCGCCGCCGCCGCCGCCGCCGCCGCCGCCGCCGCCGCCGCCTGCCGTCTGTTGAGCCGCTGAGGGCCCACAGCCGCGCGCTCTGCCCGCTACGCCGCGCCGCGCCGGCCGCTCGCTCGCCCGGTCGGTGCCTTTTTGCCCATTTGCCGGCGGGCCGGCCCGATGCGGCCGCCAGATACGCGCGCAGTGACATATGGCCGGCCGGCGGCAATTACGCCCTGATGAATTGTGCCCGCGGCCCGGGCTTCCCCGAAAAGCCGCCGCGGGTTCTTATTCTTGTTACTCCTGCGGGTCAGTGCGGCCGGCGCGCCGGCAGGAGGCGGCTGGAATGCGGGCGCGGTGTCATCGCGCCGCCGCTTACCGGCCTCACATCTGCGCCGCCGCTACACTACTACCCGCCGGCACCCCGCGAGATCGGATCACTACTCCAGAGTTACCCATCGTCTTCAGTGTCTTCGTGAGTTTCATGAAAGACAGTACGATTCTGGAGCAAAAATCCACTCTTGACGCGCCACGACACCCGCAACACTGAACTGTAAGACAAACCGGTCTAGTGTCCTTGTCCTCTATGGAATGCGACGAATCGACTACCACAGAGATCAACCACATCACGGGACAACAGGCAGTGGGGATGGGAGGGTGAGGGGGGGGGGGGGGTGGGGAGAGGGACAAGGCGAGACACTTCAGCATCAGCGCAGGTAAACTCCCTTTTATACGTCAACTCGACACTGCTCTTTGACAGTGCACAGCTAACCTTGAATACCAGTATATCCTGAAGAAAATCCCAGCAGAGGGGTCGAAACGTCGATCGTGCTGAAGCTCAACATGATGTGCACCTGGAAACCTGGAAGGTTTCACATTTACTCACAGAGGCCACGAAAGCCAACAGACTTGACATATCACTCCTTTCACAAGCTGCGACGTTGTCGCGAATAAAAGAGTGACCCGTATATACAACAAGTTTCCTTTAATTTACGTCTATGGTTACAAACTTTTTAGTAACAGATTACCGGTTTCGGTCTATAGTGACCATCATCAGATCCGCAGCAAAAAATGGGAAAACTATAAATACACTCGCAGATTGGGTATAGCTTAAAAACAATGAATATACCATAATGAAAGGTACTACTGACATATATCAGCATTTGTACGCTTTAAGTTTTATAAAAACGAGGTCCTAATGTACTGCAACCGTAGTGGCATCGCCAAATGTTAAATGCAAAATCAGCACCAGCATCGTCAACTATATACAGGGTGTTACGAAAGGTACGGCCAAACTTTCAGGAAGCATTCCTCACACACAAAGAAAGAAAATATGTTATGTGGACATGTGACCGGAAACGCTTACTTTCCATGTCAGAGCTCATTTTATTACTTCTCTTCAAATCACATTAATCATGGAATGGAAACACACAGCAACAGAACGTACCAGCGTGACTTCAAACATTTTGTTACAGGAAATGTTCAAAATGTCCTCCGTTAGCGAGGATACATGCATCCACCCTCCGTTGCATGGAATTCCTAATGCGCTGTTGCAGCCCTGGAGAATGGCGTATTGTATCACAGCCGTCCACAATACGAGCACGAAGAGTCTCTACATTTGGTACCGGGGTTGCGTAGGCAAGAGCTTTCAAATGCCCCCATAAATGAAAGTCAAGAGGGTTGAGGTCAGGAGAGCGTGGAGGCCATGGAACTGGTCCGCCTCTACCAATCCATCGGTCACCGAATCTGTTGCTGAGAAGCGTACGAACACTTCGACTAAAATGTGCAGGAGCTCCATCGTGCACGAACCACATGTTGTGTCGTACTTGTAAATTCACAAGTTCTAGGAGCACAGGTAGAGTATATCGTATGAAATCATGGCGGTGAATCGAGGAAGTACAGTACATACTGACGAAACTAAAATGAGCTCTAACATGGCAATTAAGCGTTTCCGGACACATGTCCACATAACATCTTTTCTTCATTTGTGTGTGAGGAATGTTTCCTCAAAGTTTGGCCGTACCTTTTTCTAACACCCTGTATAAACAACAGCACATGCACGCGTCATGTTGTCAGTAGCGCTACTGCTCACAACAAGCTGTCATACAGTAGCCACAAGATGTTTGTGTTGTAAGTTCACCAGATGTCGCCAATGTAGGCATACACTAGTTTTCAATGATTTATTGAACAGCGTAAAATAAAGGGGGGGGGATACAACGGTTGAAGTCTGTAATGAGTTTATAACGTGTAAAAGGCATTGCAGTAAAAAGAAGCGATGAAACAGAACACGACAAAAGTCAGATTGTTAAAAAGAGGAAGAGTTATAAGACAGCAGTTGACATATGCTCAAGTGCCAATGTGGTTATGGCATCATCTAGAATATTGCCACTTGAGCGTAAGTCAACTACTGTCTCTCAACTCTTCCTCTTTTTAACAATCTGACTTTTGTCGTGTTCTATTTCATCGCTTTTTATTACTGTAATGCCTTTTATACGTTATAAGCACATTACAGACTTCAACCATTGTATCCCTCCCTTTATTTTACGCTGTTCAATTAATCATTGAAAACTAGTGTATGCCTACATTAGCGACATGCGACATCTGGTGAACACAAACATCTTGTGGCTACTGTACACCAGTTTGTTTTGAACAGTAGTGCTACTGACAACATGACTCGTGCATATGCTGTTATTTATATATATTTGACGATGCTGGTGCTGATTTTGCATTCATCATTTGACGATGCCACTATGGCTGCAGTACATTAGGACTTCGTTTTTATAAAACAGGTATCCCTCTTCATACTTAAAGCGCACAAATTAATATATATATGTCAGTAGTACCTTTCATTATGGTCTATTTATTGTTTTTAAGCTGTAGACGCTCTGCGAGTATATTTATGGTTTTCACATTTTTGCTGCAGATCTGATGATGGTCATTAAAGACCGAAACCAGTAATCTGTTACTAAAATGTTTGTGACCATAGGCGTAAATTAAAGGAAACTTATTACATGTCACTACTGTTTCTTTGCACACTTCTCGCTAAAAGTGTCTCCCTGTGTTTTTGTGCGACTAATATTGCCAAATCAGCTGACAGTTTTGGTTTTCCCGATCGAAAAATGTTGTTCCTCATATCTGTACCATGGGTTTATTTAATGTGTAAGTGAAATGACAAAAACTACCTTTACAGGCGAAAGTAATGAGAAACAGCATAAATCAGAACAGCGAGAAACGGAACATCAGAACTGGGGACCACGAAATAGACGAATTCTGCTTCCTAGGCAGCAAGATAACCCATGATTCCTGGATCAAGGAGAACATAAAAACCAAACCAGCACTGGTAAAACGGGGCATTCCTGGCCAAGAGACGTCTACCAGGCCTTAATTTGGGGAAGAAATTTCTGAGAATGTATGTTTCAAGCATATTATTCTACGGTAGTCAAATATGGACTGTGGGAAAACCGGAACAGAAGAAAATCGGAGCAATGTTGAAAATTAGGCAGGATTATAAAGTAAGGAATGAGGAAACCCTCCGCAGAATCGCCGAGGAAAGGAGTATATGCAAAACAGAATAAAAAGTGACAGGACGATAAAACATCTGTTAAGACATCTGGGAATAACTTCCATTATACTAGAGGAAGCCGTAGAGGATAAAATCTATAAAGGAAGACAGGGATTGGAATGCGTCCAGCAAATAATTGATGACATAGGTTGCAATTGCTACTCTGAGACGAAAAGTTTGACAGAGGAGAGGAATTCGTGGTGGGTCGCATCAAACCAATCAGAGGACTGAGCACTCAAAAATAAATTGAAATCAAGAAGTAGTAATGGATTTAAAGATCTTACAGTGAGTAATGGGCGGGGGAGGAGGGAGCAAACATTTGCTAACATTTAGTGTAAATGGAGAGTGAATAGATCATTATTTGAAAAAAATAGGGCAGGAGGTACATGTAAAACGGAGAGGAGGGTGGGATACAAAGAAAGAAGGAGAGAGAGTAACAGAGAATGAGAGGTTCAAAGGAAAAGTTATTACCTCTTTTTTATTTTTTCAATTATTTTGTTCAGTGTCTGGATTCCAATGTGTACCTGGTCATTAAATAGCAGTTCATTGTGTATTAGTGCTTTCTATAAATCGTAGTTTTCGAAAAGTGAGGTGCATGTTTTCGTACATTTTTATCACGCTTTTAAGTTTTTCTATTGTGTGTGCCTGTCTGAGCTGGTCTGCAAATGTTGACTGATTTGTTCAGTATATCCATGTCCTGATGTCTTCGTATCTCGTATCAAATGTTCAAATGTCTTGCAGTCATATTGATACAGATTTTTATACAGTCGCTGCAACTGAGATTGTACATACGAGACTGTTGTGATTTTCCTCGTTTTGGTTTTACTTTGTATTGAATTGTTCGGTTCGTAAGAAATTTTTATGCCCTTATATTTTGCAAATGAGTTTATACTGGTAAGTCATTATAAGCTATTTTCTTGTGATTGTGCTACTTGAACGTGATTGTGATTTGGTTTGTTTGTTTCAGCGTTGTGACATTTTTACGTTGTTTGTCTACTAGTGTTTCTTTTTATCTATTTGTTACGCTACGTGCTTCATAGTCGCTATCTATTTTTCGTAATCCTGAGTGTTTAGGCGAATCTTGTTGCTTTATTTCGACTGTATCTGACTGCAGCTTGTGTGTGGGTGGTTTGAAGTTGCATTTATTGGTATGTATTGTTGTGAGCTCTCTGTGTATGTTAAAGCTCTCGTTGTGATTGTCTTTTCTTATGATCATATGTAAAATGGTGAATGTGTTTTCTTGTTCTATTGTAAATGTTGTGTTCTTGTGTACAGTATTTTTGTGCAATGCAATTATTAAATTTTGTCCTGAAGTTCATCTACTATGTACATTTTGTCATTTTACTGCACCAGTAGACTATGTTGTAGCTCTTATTGGTAGTTATACCTTCAAATATTAGCTTCCCCCTATGATTCATGAAGCTGTAAGTTAGTGTTCCTCAAATAGGCGAACCCATAGATAAACCTTCATCTTTTACGTTGTTCTCCTCATTAAATTCAAAATACTATTGTTATGTCATTAACTGTAATTCTTTTATTCTTTCACCTACATGACGCAGCTGGTTGCGTATTTTCAGGTCTTCTTCAATTAGTTTAACGCTCTACATACATTTTTATACGAGGGCTATCCACAAAGTACATTACGTTTTGGAATTAAAAATAAATAAATATTGGAAAATTTTTTTATTGTATACAGATGAAAGCCACACTTCAATACTAGTTTTCTGTATAGTTGCCATTTAAATTAAGGCACTTACCGTAGCGATGGACGAGCTTGGAAATTCCTTCGTCGTAAAATTCGGCCGCCTGCGCCTTCAACCACGTAGTTACCTCTTCTTGAAGCTGTGCGTCGTCATCAAAACGCTGCATAGCCAACCACTTCTTCATTGCTGGGAATAAGTGGAAGTCGCTCGGTGCCAGGTCGGGACTGTACGGCGGATGAGGAAACAACTCCCACTTAAAAGATTCGAGAACTTCACGAGTGGAATTTGCCGTGTGGGCCCGGGCGTTGTCGTGAATCAGCAAGATCTTTGAGCCCAGCTTTCCCCTGCGCTTGTTTTGTATTGCTCTTCTGAGGTTGTGCAGAGTTTGGCAATACCTTTGAGAGTTTATTGTAGTGCCTCTTTCCAGGAAATCCACAAAATCGTATTTCTGCCGGGTTACTGATTAACCATGTGGTTGAAGGCGCAGGCGGCCGAATTTTACGACGAAGGAATTTCCAAACTCGCCCATCGCTATGATAAGTGCCTTAATTTAAATGGCAACTATGTAGAAAAGTAGTATTAAAGTTTGGCTTTCATCTGTATATAATAAAAAAAATTTCCAATACATTATTTATTTTTAATTCAAAAACGTAATGTACTTTGTGGATAGCCCTCGTATATACTATGCGTTGTATTAGCAGACTGCTGTTTCGTATTGTACTATCATTTTTAAGTTTATAGTAGTGGCTCAGCTGTGATAACATCTGTTTGGATGGTAGGTGTCCTGGAATTGCTCAAAATTTTTAAAAAATATTTTTACCAGTTTCTGCTGCTCCTTGCCTGAAATTGTATGCTCTATGTTTCCGAGCGTGTGTTTCACTGCAAAGACGGATTTAAGATAACTGCAATAAATGTAAAGCAACCATTGACAATATGGCCACTGAAATGAAGAAATTCCTGCGATATTTACCGAGCCATCGAAAACCAACCAAGACTTCCCTTAACCCGGAATTTATAAGCGCGCTGCTTGTATGTGTTAAGATTGCGGTGACAGGCGGGTACCCGCCAAGTAGCGACGTCGCTGGTGTAATTGCAGAACTCGGCTGTTCTCATGGTTGCCACTCGCTATGGCCGCCGACGTACTCCGTCGTATTCGTTTAGAGCAATTTGGGGATATGACTAGGTGCCACGCATCATCCAACTCATTCCCGCTATCACGGTTCATCTGATTTTCTGCCATGAGTATTTCTGTCGGAATATTGAAGAATAGAGTCCAGAAAGATATTGCTGTGATCAAAATTATTATTTTATCGTTCTCCATTGCATTTCCGCCGGAGAAACAATGATTTGCCATAGCAGACTTTCTTAGCTGTAAAAGGCGAGTGCAGTGCTGATGCTCGCTGCTACATCCTTCCGCAGCTACAAATCGTTCTTCACCGATCCCAGAACGTCTGTAATCTTAGATAGTGGGTGGAAAACCACTGTAACCTGAAAATTCTAGAGGATTCTGGCTATCTTCAGTTAAGTGTTTCCAACAAAGGGAAGAAATACTACAGATTTTCTCCGTGTGCTCTCCTGTTTATTCAACTCTTTGTTTTGGCTTTAACTAAGGGTGTCCTGCCGCGCGGGATTAGCCGAGCGGTCTATTTCGCTGCAATCATGGACTGTGCGGCTGGTCCCGGCGGAGGTTCGAGTCCTCCCTCTGTTTGTCAGGGTAATTTAGGTTAAGTAGTGTGTAAGCTTATGGACTGATGACCTTAGCAGTTAAGTTCCATAAGATTTCACACACATTTGAACATTTTTGAAAGGTGTCCTATTAAACGACTGGCTAGAACATCCATTTATATGTCACTGTCCTTAGCTGGGCGAGGTCTTTAGGCAAACTGTCCCGATCTGAGATTGTGTGAGCTCTGTGTGGAGGTATTTTAAGCGCACGCCCAGTTTTTGACGAGTGATGGCAACTCGAAGATTTTAAATACAATATAGGGGGCATACGATAAACTGAATTCTCCAGAGAGCCGTCATTCTTACGCCTGAGGAATGGCTGGACCTCTTTCTCCACCCTGTGGTCAACTTTTTTAATCGAGGACCTCAAAGAGGAAGCGCTAGAATCAGCGGCACCTAAACTAAATGTATTTGGACGTACGTCAACGATACTTTTATAGTGTGGCCTCATGGAGAAGGTAAATTACTGGAGTTTTTACATTACCTTAACTTCAGTTGTAAGAACATTCTGAAATAGCGAAACATAGTTGTCTGCCTGTCCTGGACGTTTTGATTAGACGGAAGAATGACGGCTTTAAACGGAAACAGAATTTAAGCAGTCCTTGATCCGTGTATTTCGTCTAAAGACACAGAGAAGGTATTCTATCTATCAGAAGGTACTCCCAGTTAAAGCGAAAACCAATGAATTGGATAAAGAGGAGGACACATCGGCAAAATTTCCAATTTTTTTCCCTTTATTGGTAGTAATTCATGGCAGCCAGAATTACAGAGTAAGAAACGGTTTTCCGCCACTGTGTAGGACGGCAACCTTCTGAGATCAGTGAAGGACGATTTTTATTGCAGAAGGCTGGCACTTAGAAAATACTTTGCCGACGTGTTACAGTTCACATAGGCCAGACAACGCGCACTGTAGAAGAACGCTGCACCCAATGTCAGCGTTGTACTCAGCTTTTGCAACAAACCAAGTCTGATATTACTGAACTTGCTAAAACAATAATTTTGGCACCAGAAACGACTTTCTGGGACTGCATAATCAATGAATCCGTGGAAATAAGCATGGTGAGAAATATGATGAAACCTGATAGCGAGTACCAGTTGAATAATGCGTGGAAACAGATAAAAAAAATGGCTCTGAGCACTATGGGAATTAACATCTGAGGTCATCAGTCCCCTAGAACTTAGAACTATTTAAACCTAACTAACCTAAGGACATCACACACATCCATGCCCGAGGCAGGATTCGAACCTGCGACCATAGCGGTCGCGCGGTGCCAGACTGAAGCGCCTAGAACCCCTTGGCCACACCGGTCGGCTGGAAACAGATAATTTCCACTTCTTAGTTCCAAACTAAGAGGGCATGCCGAAAAGTAATGCATTAAATTTTTTTTTACGCGAAAACTGTTAAACCTTTTCAGATAAAACAAACTTTAGTAACATTAAACATTTTTGTTCTCCATGTGTACATAATATTATTTAATACTCAATATAGTCATCGTGGCAACGAACATATTTCTCCCAACAGATCTGTTTGTTGATACCGTCACTTTAGAATGTTTGACGCTGCTGATGGATCCACAATCTCACCCATGCTTGCACCGCTTCATCACTAACAGAGTGAAGTCCTCGAAAGTTCTCTTTAATTTTTGGAAACAGATGGAAGTCGGATAGGCCAAGTCGAGACTGTATAGTGGATGATCGATGACAGTCAAACCAAGGCATCGGACTGTTGAATATGTCGCAGCAAACATGTGTGTCCTGGCATAGCCGGCCGTGGTGGCCTAGCGGTTCTAGGCGCTCAGTCCGGAACCGCGCGACTGCTACGGTCGCAGGTTCGAATCCTGCCTCGGGCATGGATGTGTGTGATGTCCTTAGGTTAGTTAGGTTGAAGTAGTTCTAAGTTCTATGGGATTGATGACCTCAGACGTTAAGTCCCATAGTGCTCAGAGCCATTTGAACCATTTTTTGTCCTGGCATTGTCGTGTTGAAGGAGAGGATGGCCCACTTGTGGACGATCTCTTCTAATTCGTGCTTTCAGTTTTCTGAGGGTCTTGCAGTATCTTGCAGAGGTAATGGTGGTGCCTTTGGGCATGATCTCCAAATGCACCAAATCTTGAACATCCCGGAACATTGTGTACATGACTTTGCCTGCCGAGGGAATGGTCTTGAGCGTTTTTTGGCATCGGTGATCCTAGGTGACGGAACTCCGTTGTTTCTCTCTTGTTGTTTCTCTCTTAGGTTTCAAAAGAGTGAACGCAACTTTCATCACCTCTCACGATCTTGTTAAGGAACCCATCACCCTCACGTTAAAAACTCAAAAGAATCAGTTTTTTTCATGTCGGAAATGACCATTCGAGGCTTTTCTGCAGTGATGGCCTGTCCACGCTCTCTTTATACACTGAAGAGCCACTCTGTAGCAATTCTGGACATGTGGGGTGTCGTATTGTCCTGCTGGAAATACACAAGCCCGTCGGAACGCGCAATGGACCTGAATGGATTCAGGTGATCAGACAGGATGCTTACCTACGTGTCACCTGTCAGAGTCGCATCTAGACGTATCAGGGATCCCATATTACTACAACTGCACACGCCCCATAGCATTACAGAGCTTCCACCAGCTTCAACATTCCCTTGCTGATATGCAGGGTCCACGGATTCATGAGGTTGTCTCAATATCCGCTTTGTGTCGTGCGGTCATCAAGGGTACACGAGTGGGCCTTCGGCTCGGAAAGCACATATACAAGATGTTTCGTTGAACAGGTCGCACGCTGACACTTGTTGACGGCACAGTATTGAAATCTACAGCAATTTGTGGAAGTGTTACACTTCTGTCACGTTGAACGATTTTCTACCGTCCTCGATGGTCCCGTTCTTGCGGGATTTTTTTCCGGCCGCAGTGATGTCGGAGATTTGATGTTTTACCGGATTCCTCATATTCACGGTACACTTGTGATTTGGTCTTACGAGAAAATCCCCATTTCATAGCTACCTCGGAGACGCAGTGTCCCATCTCTCGTGCGCCAACTATAACACCATGTTCAAAATCACTTAAATTATGATCAACTGCCATTGTAGCAGCGGTAAGCGATCTAACAATAGCGCCAGACATTTGTGTTAGTAGGCGTTGCCGACCGCAGCGCCGTATTCTGCCTTTTTACTTATATCCGCATTTGAATACGCATGCCTATACCAGTTTCTTTGGCGCTTCAGACTTACCTTAGAGGTGTGTCTGTGTTATCTCACGATTTTCCCTGATGCGTCCATCAACCCGACCCCGATGAGTTCCGCTGGTTACCGTGCGCGTTCGTCCACTCTGGGCTTTGACACAAACGTTGCGGTTACCACCATTGTTTCCTTCATTACAAGCACGAACGACCCAACGTTGCACATTACTGAAGTCGGTATAGTCATCACCGTACACATCTTCCGTTCGTCAGTGGATTTCAATTGGAGAAACGTCTTCTACGGTTCGAAACTCGATCACAGTTCGCTGCTTCTCACGCACCGACATAGTTGCGTTACACACCGCCATGTTACACGCTACAATTCAGAGCCCTCTCGCGGCTCAGGGTTGCAACTTGCGTCAGTGAAGCGGGAAAGTCGACCGAGTGACACGCAGGACATGTAATACCTCAATCGATATTGAGAACAGAATAAAAAATTCAGAGGCATTGCTCTTCAGCGACAACCCAGAGGACAGCCGAGTTCCGTGATTCCACCAGCTACGGGCATACGGCGCTGCCGCCGAAGGAGGAGGGGCAGGGGGGGGGAGGGGGGTGCGGTGGTAGCGTGGTCACTCTGACATCACGATCAGATCATGTGCGGAATACACAAAGCGCACTTCTGCATTGTGGGACGAGGGAAGTCTTCGTTAGTCTGCGACGGCTCACCTGAAGGTGGTTGGCAAGTTCAAATGGTTCAAATGCCTCTGAGCACTATGGAACTTAACATCTGAGGTTATCAGTCCCCTAGAATTTGGAACTACTTAAAGCTAACTAACCTAAGGACATCACACCCATCCATGCCCGAAGCAGGATTCGAACCTGCGACCGTAGTAGTTATGCGGTTCCAGAATGAAGCACCTAGAACCGCTTGGCCACTCCGGCCGACGGTTGGCAAGTGCCCAAACGAAATATCATCTAGTGTAGTAAATGACTACCAGGTGCAAGCCGATAACGTTTAATATAGTTGTCATTGTGCTCACAACGGACTATACCGTTTCCTTGACACCGCGATTTTTGCGGTATTTCAGTCGTGGAGGATGCGAATCTTACCAGATTATTGCTGAAATAGAATCCAAAACCTTTGAAACATAGTGAAAAATTGGGCAATGGAGCTACGAGTGTGAAGTCCAGTTGACACTGTTGGCCAAATAACGTGTCAAAATGAGAAGACGCGGGCAGTCATGGATCACTTCTGGGCTGTTAAGAGTTGTTGGTTCTACCGTCCAGTTTGATTGTTGTTTTGGAAGATCGCTCACGTATGTCTCGTCGAAAGCTCGTCCTCAATCGGTACGCATGCGACAGCATGCACCATATATTATGTTCCGAAACGCCGCGCATAAAAACTAGATTTTTCCAGAGCTCATACCTCAGGTTCTATTGGTGACAGAAAAATAGGGTCAAATGAACCCTTGGGTTAGGAACCATTTGTATACCCAACAGAAGGATCATCTTACTGTAATTACTCTACATTATGTAGTAAAAGTTTGAAAGGCGAGTGGAGCAAATCGGTGGGATCTTTCTGCAATAGACTTGGCTTGGTCTACGGCGAGCCTTAAGGGGCTTATGGAGGCACCGTTCAGTTCATGGGCGAAAATCCGAAAAATACATGGCTTTTGGGTACCAAAACCGAGCCGCGATTTCCAAGGCGGCTCTCCACACCAAATCTTAGAAACCTTTACTATGTATTTCTAAGGTCCCCATCTCGTACAACCTAGAAAATTTTCTTGATATCTTTATTTTTTCCGAGATACAGAGGATCGAACCTATCCCATACGTAAACGTAAAACACATACGTAAAATCCGGTGTGAGGCGAAAACGTAATTTAAAAAGCGACGTATTACGGAGAGATATGCTGTAAAGCGAGTCCGCTATCATCAAAAGCGTCAGCGAACTACATGTTATTGTAGTACTAAGGCAAATACAAAATCTTTTTACACATAAAATCTAGTTTGAGGTGTAAATTAAATATTTTTGCGTTATTTCAATTTCACCTAAGTAAACTACCAAAATGTTACTGACTCATAAAGTTCTTTTCATGCGAGTGACATACCGTGCTGCAGCAGCGGAAAGGAGGAAACCAACAGAAAAACACTTCTATTAGAGCACAAAAATTTGATGATGCTCCTCTTTGTTAAAAGACTCTGACTGAAGAGTGGGATACCAGTTGCCTCTTTCACCTTTCTCAGCAGCTCTTTAAACATTTCCCCAGAAAATTTGGCATGCGAACATTTTCGCGCTTTTTATGCAGAAATGAGGAGACAGTGGCAGTGGGAAAGACACGGAAAAGTAATAAATACTGGAGGTTAGCAGACAGTGGCTGTGGTTTAGAAAGAGCGAAGAAGAGAATGGCAGTGTCAGAGAAAGGGAGGGATATAGTACCAGTGGAACATAGTTGGCGTAGAACAGTGCTACGAAAAGAGTGAAAGAGATGCTAATGGGAGAGGAATAAAGAGAAGAAGAAAGTGGAAGTGGCTGAGAGCCACTGATAATAAGAGACACTTTATGACGACGACAATGATGAAGCGAGAAATAGTGAGAACAGACAGCAGCAGTGCGTAGAAATGCTTAGATAGTAACTAAGAGAGAGCAAGAGGAGGACAGTGGCAGTGAGAGAAGACTGTGACTGCGACTGTGAGACAGGAGATAGTAACAGGTGGAGAGGCACAAAGAAATAATGACAGTAAGTTGGGTTGAATAAGTGAGTGAGTAAGGGCAAGTGGGTGTGGATGGATGTGAGTGAATTAACAGCGATGGGCTAGTGTGCGTGAGCCAGATACAGTTAGGGAAGCTAGTTGGAGTGAGAGGTGAGTTGCATGTTAAAAAGAGCGCGTATATGTTCGCTTACCAATATTTTTGTGAAAACTTTAAAAGACGCTGAGGAAGGTCCACTTTTCAGTCAGAGTCTTTAAATAAACAGGAGTATGTTCGCCTATTTTGTGCTCCGATAGGAGCATTTTTCACCTGGTTACTCTTTATATGAACAATCCAAATAAGTAGCTGTCAAAGAACATTTTATTCAACAATTATCGCGCAAATCAGTATTAAAAATATAAGTAATGAAAACAATGCAGAAAATCCATTAACATTATCAGATGTGTAGTTCTGCAAGCAAAAAAGCGTTATGGGTTGCACTAACGTTTAATATGCATTTTTTATAACTTCACGTCCTGTTTCTCCTCTCAGAGGAGTGGTAAGTGGCTTTTCATTGTTATCCAACAGCATTTCTCCAATAGATCCGACTTCTTTTTCTATTTCAGATTTCTAATTTTCTATGCAAATCTAACATTATTGGCGTATAAATAAAAATATCATTGGCAAGTACTTTCTACCTTTACTTGCTAACTAGTTGCTTTGCCGGATTTAATAATATGAATATAGTGTTTAAAATTGTTAAATCAAAAAGGTGGTATCCGTATTGATACCAATAACGTCAAAAGACGTAGTTTGTACGAGGCGTTTTCGGAAAGTAACGTCCGATCGGTCGCGAAATGAAAACCACAGTGATAATCTGAAATTTTTTATTCGCAACAACCTTCCAGCTACCTCTCTAAACAGTCGCCGCTCAGACTTAGACATCTCTCGTGGCGTTGTATAAACTTTCCAGTACCCTCTTTACAGAAAGCAGCCGCCTGTGCTTTCCGCCAATTCTCTACGCCGGTCTGCCTCTGGTTGTATGTGCCAAAATGTTGTCTTCGTAGCCAGTGTTTCATGTGAGCAACGGAAAGAGACAATTAAGGGGTGTAGTGTGGTTGATTAAACACTTCCCATCGAAAACGTTGCAGGAGCTTCATTGCCCCTGCAGAATGCGGCTGAAAACTGTCTTGAAGAAAGAAACGCATGACATTTATGTTGTGTGGACTGCATAGCTTCTAGTGAAATCACTCTCAGGATCCACATACCTGGCGGGAGACACTGCACAACACATCTGTGCAAATTTCCATCGAATATTCACAAGTGCTTTCCATTTCGCGCCTGATCGGCCCTTACTTCCCGAATACGCCTTGTATAAACTAATAAAATATGCTTACCTTTTACTTATCAAAATAATCTTATCTTCAAAACCAAACTGAATGGATAACTGCCAAACGTTTAAGATAGGATACGTTTTGTGTACTTTAATTTCTAATTTCCTACTTCTCGACACGGTCTAAAACCTCCCTGGCCGGTCGGTGTGGCCAAGCGGTTCTAGGCACTTCAGTCTGGAACCGCGTGACCACTACGGTCGCAGGTTCGAATCCTGCGTCGGGCTTGGACGTGTGTGATGGTCTTAGGTTAGTTAGGTTTAAGTAGTTCTAAGTTCTAGGTGACTGATGACCACAGATGTTAAGTTCCATAGTGCTGAGAGCCATTTCCTAAAACCCATGGAAGCTGTTACATGAAAAAATGGCAGTTTTTGAATCTTGCCCCTCTTGGATAAAATTCTGTGGACGCCCGTGGGTCTGGATTCAACGGCATACTTACAATAGAGTAGCAATATCTACAGAGTGAGCATTCAGGTGCGTAGAACAGGCTTTTTGTCGGCGACATACACAGCATCCAACGTTGAGCAAATATGGAATAGCGGAAGGTTTGTACGTAAGTTCCCTGCAGATCTTTAATGCCAGTATTGCATTAGCACAATCAGACATTGTTCAAAAGCACCGTGAATTTTGTGCATCTTAATAACTGATATTAGTTGTGTCTAATGAATTCGTCTTAATGCTTTGAAAGGCGGAATGCGAGGACATTTTGCTTGTTTGCGTAGATTTACACCTTATACTCCGTGTTTTTTTTATTCGTCATTAAAAATAAGTATCGGTGAATGATAAGTGAAGTGCTCTGACCTGTCGCCACGCTGTCTGAAGGCAGTAAGTTGTTGCTGAATCTGACAGCGTAACAGATCAAATACGGAACGTACGGAAAAACTAGATACATTTCGATAGTAATAAATTTTGTGTCTGTCCATCTCAGGCTACAGGGAGAGAAACAGTAAAGTTAGACAAGACGGTATACCACTGTTTTCTGAGGCTCAGTGACCCCAACATTATCGTAAGGAATCGTAGCAGAATTATTACCACCAGCGTTAGTAATTTACGTACACTCACTGGTCCCAAGTATCCGGACACCGTAGCAATGCGGAATTAAGCAATAGATGTCACTAGAGGTTGACCCGCCAGTATAAAAGGAGGCGGGGAGTGTTGTGTTATCAGTAGAGGAATAATAACAGCAGAACGAATCGGTCAGGAGAGTTCAGTCATTTCCACCGTGAATTAGCTGTTGGATTTCACCTTACAAGTGGACTGTACGTACTTGCCCTCACCTGTTTGATTCATGTTGGCAGAGTGTGTAGAGCATGGCTAGGAGTTAAACCTAAGGAAAGAGGAGAGCGCAACAATCAACCGTTTTCGATAAAATCGAGGTTGAAAGTTTTAAGGATGTGTGTATATACTATTTTGTGGTCCCAAACAAGCGAGTGCTTAGGTTCATTAGCACAATGTCTCTGGATCGAATCTCGCTGCTGGAGCTTTCTTCTATTCCCACGCAACTCTAACAACAGATTCATTATGACTGCCCAAATTATCAGCAACTAATGATTCATTTATTATTTGCATAATATGTATCCTGAAAAATAGGAAAACAAAATATTTTTTCTAAGGACACTGAAAACAAAAACGATTCGCGACCATTTTTAATCATATCAGCACAGCCTTTTTACTGACTTTATTATACCTACATTTGTGACACGTATGGAACACTGCACGAATCAAGATGATACTGATCGTAGAAATATGTAAAACAATTATTATTGTGGCATACAGCCGACGTCAACGCCAAGTTTAGCATATGGTTTTTCTTTCAATGTTTCTACTTGGTTTACATACATAAACGGTTCTCGGTCATCACACAGTTTTGCATCGTAATACCCATATTTGATTTCTTTTTTTTTTTTTTTTTTTGGTCATCAGTCTACTGACTGGTTTGATGTGGCCCGCCACGAATTCCTTTCCTGTGCTAACCTCTTCATCTCAGAGTAGCACTTGCAACCTACGTCCTTAATTATTTGCTTGACATATTACAATCTCTGTCTTCCTCTACAGTTTTTGCCCTCTACAGCTCCCTCTAGTACCATGGAAGTCATTCCCTCATGTCTTAGCAAATGTCCTATCATCCTGTCCCTTCTCCTTATCAGTGTTTTCCACATATTCCTTTCCTCTCCGATTCTGCGTAGAACCTCCTCATTCCTTACCTTATCAGTCCACCTAATTTTCAACATTCGTCTATAGCACCACATCTCAAATGCTTCGATTCTCTTCTGTTCCGGTTTTCCCACAGTCCATGTTTCACTACCATACAACGCTGTACTCCAGACGTACATCCTCAGAAATTTCTTCCTCAAATTAAGGCCGGTATTTGATATTAGTAGACTTCTCTTGGCCAGAAATGCCTTTTTTGCCATAGCGAGTCTGCTTTTGATGTCCTGTTTGCTCCGTCCGTCATTGGTTATTTTACTGCCTAGGTAGCAGAATTCCTTAACTTCATTGATTTCGTGACCATCAATCCAGATGTTAAGTTTCTCGCTGTTCTCATTTCTACTACTTCTCATTACCATCATCTTTCTCCGATTTACTCTCAAACCATACTGTGTACTCATTAGACTGTTCATTCCGTTCAGCAGATCATTTAATTCTTCTTCACTTTAACTCAGGGTAGCTATGTCATCAGCGAATTGTATCATTGATATCCTTTCACCTTGTATTTTAATTCCACTCCTGAACCTTTCTTTTATTTCCATCATTGCTTCCTCGATGTACAGATTAAAGAGTAGGGGCGAAAGGCTACAGCCTTGTCTTACACCCTTCTTAATACGAGCACTTCGTTCTTGATCGTCCACTCTTATTATTCCCTCTTGGTTGTTGTACATATTGTATATGACCCGTCTCTCCCTATAGCTTACCCCTACTTTTTTCAGAATCTCGAACAGCTTGCACCATTTTATATTGTCAAACGCTTTTTCCAGGTCGACAAATCCTATGAAAGTGTCTTGATTTTTCTTTAGCCTTGCTTCTATTACTAGCTGTAACGTCTGAATTGCCTCTCTCGTCCCTTTACTTTTCTTAAAGCCAAATTGATCGTCACCTAGCGCATTCTCAATTTTCTTTTCCATTCTTCTGTATATTATTCTTGTAAACAGCTTCGATGCATGAGCTGTTAAGCTGATTGTGCGATAATTCTCGCACTTGTCAGCTCTTGCCGTCTTCGGAATTGTGTGGATGATGCTTTTCCGAAAGTCAGATGGTATATCGCCAGACTCACATATTCTACACACCAACGTGAATAGTCGTTTTGTTGCCACTTCCCCCAACGATTTTAGAAATTCTGATGGAATGTTATCTATCCCTTCTGCCTTATTTGACCGTAAGTCCTCCAAAGCTCTTTTAAATTCCGATTCTAATACTGGATCCCCTATCTCTTCTAAATCGACTCCTGTTTCTTCTTCTATCACATCAGACAAATCTTCACCCTCATAGAGGCTTTCAATGTATTCTTTCCACCTATCTGCTCTCTCCTCTGCATTTAACAGTGGAATTCCCGTTGCACTCTTAATGTTACCACCGTTGCTTTTAATGTCACCATTTTGACTTTCCTGTATGCTGAGTGTGTCCTTCCGACAATCATATCTTTTTCGATGTCTTCACATTTTTCCTGCAACCATTTCGTCTTAGCTTCCCTGCACTTCCTATTTATTTCATTCCTCAGCGACTTGTATTTCTGTATTCCTGATTTTCCCGGAACATATTTGTACTTCCTCCTTTCATCAATCAACTGAAGTATTTCTTCTGTTACCCATGGTTTCTTCGCAGCTACCTTCTTTGTACCTATGTTTTCCTTCCCAACTTCTGTGATGGCCCTTTTTAGAGATATCCATTCCTCTTCAACTGTACTGCCTACTGCGCTATTCCTTATTGCTGTATCTATAGCGTTAGAGAACTTCAAACGTATCTCGTCATTCCTTAGTACTTCCGTATCCCACTTCTTTGCGTATTCATTCTTCCTGACTAATGTCTTGAACTTCAGCCTACTCTTCATCACTACTATATTGTGATTTGAGTCTATATCTGCTCCTGGGTACGCCTTACAATCCAGTATCTGATTTCGGAATCTCTGTCTGACCATGATGTAATCTAATTGAAATCTTCCCGTATCTTCCGGCCTTTTCCAAGTATACCTCCTCCTCTTGTGATTCTTGAACAGGGTATTCGCTATTACTAGCTGAAACTTGCTACAGAACTCAATTAGTCTCTCTCCTCTTTCATTCCGCGTCCCAAGCCCATATTCTCCTGTAACCTTTTCATCTACTCCTTCCCCTACAACTGCATTCCAGTCGCCCATGACTATTAGATTTTCGTCCCCCTTTACATACTGCATTACCCTTTCAATATCCTCATACACTTTCTCTATCTGTTCATCTTCAGCTTGCGACGTCGGCATGTATACCTGAACTATCGTTATCGGTGTTGGTCTGCTGTCGATTCTGATTAGAACAACCCGGTCACTGAGCTGTTCACAGTAACACACCCTCTGCCCTACCTTCCTATTCATAACGAATCCAACATCTGTTATATCATTTTCTGCTGCTGTTGATATTACCCGATACTCATCTGACCAGAAATCCTTGTCTTCCTTCCACTTCACTTCACTGACCCCTACTATATCTAGATTGAGCCTTTGCATTTCCCTTTTCAGATTTTCTAGTTTCCCTACCACATTCAAGCTTCTGACATTCCACGCCCCGACTCGTAGAACGTTAGCCTTTCGTTGATTATTCAATTGTTTTCTCATGGTAACCTCCCCCTTGGCAGTCCCCTCCCGGAGAACCGAATGGGGGAGTATTCTGGAATCTTTTGCCATTGGAGAGATCATCATGACACTTCTTCAAATACAGGCCACGTGTCCTGTGGATACACGTTACGTGTCTTTAATGCAGTGGTTTCCATTGCCTTCCACATCCTCATATCGTTGATCATTGCTGATTCTTCCACCTTTAGGGGCAATTTCCCTCCCCTAGGACAAGAGAGTGCCCTGAACCTCTATCTGATCATATCACCGAATATTGGTGCAGACAACTGATGGTGTACGACTGATTCAATTTTTTTGCAGTCTTCTCATAGAGACATCTCTCTATTGTGTTCGACGACGCAAGAGAAATTTTGTTGTCACTGTATAAGGTTTTCCAGCTGCCTGTAAAAATAAACGTCGATAGGCTGCACCAACGGGGTGCATTTTGGAGGAATAATTTTAATATTGCACGTTGGCAGATCCTCTCTATTTTGAAAAATTTCGACGTACAAAATCGGGTGTGTTTTCCCTCCTCATGAATCTAGAAGCAAAAGAAATTGTTCTCCTCTCACGCATGTCTTCAAGACGTTAATTACAAATTTCCTGTGTAGTACTGTTGTGAGTTTGTCAGATTTTGATGACTTTATCATAACTTTTTTGAATTTGTGTGCACACTCATCAGCTGCTTTTTGCTCCCTTGGTCCAAATGAGCCAGTGCTCTCGAAAGCAAACGAAGACTGGTTCTAATCACCAGGATAAGGTGACAGCATATTATGCTGCGTACGAATGTGTCATCTTATGCATATACTTTCGCTGCTTAAGGACCACCTTTGTTCCGCGTTCGGCGAGAGTTCGGTCATACTGGTGCCCTAGAAGAAACATTCACAAATTATCATCATATGATCTATAAAAATAGGCTTGCTGTTGATGCAAATGAGTCAGGTGCTTTTATATGTAATACCTGTTTTATAAATGTTAATAAAAAAATCCTTGTCACATCCTGGTATGAGGACTCGAGTCTGCTTTCGGAAATTTGCTGCTGCATCAAGGACTTGCTGCAGTGAATCGCTTTCCCTCTCGTGTACAAATCTAGTGTTTTTTTCTGGTGAATCCGATGTCTTCGTTTGCAGAGTACGACCCACGAGTCAGAAGCTTGAATTTTTAAATCAGGAAATTGGCTAGCAGCAACAGGAGCTCATTGCTGCAGGTTTCTCGGCGTCACCTGCTGACTGCATTCTCGAGTTTCTATGAAACGATAATAGGTTCACGAATCCACCATTTTAAGTTGTTCATGCCTTCTTCCACCTTTTTTATATTCTCTTCCGTCTTTTCAAACCTTTCACGCTTTTGAGGCGTGAAGCTCTCCTTCTACGAAGAGTGGCCAAACTTCATCCTGGATTCTCTCTCGCTAGACTGACGGCCTTTACCTTGTAATACTGCAGTACGTAATAGCTGTCCATTTTCGACTGCTTCTCTTCGGTCTCATAGTCGTCTGATGAAGATGAAGCGACTTCTTCTGTTTCTTCAAATACATCCTCTTCATTGGTATCTTGATGGGCAATTACTTCTGAACCGTGGCGCCATAGACTTAGCAGACTGTTCTGTCTGGCGCCACTGGCACAGGTGTTGCATCGACTATCCCTCTTGCGGCCCCATTGCCAATATCTATGACGAAGAGTTGGTATCTGTGGGTTGTGTCTGCAGAAAGTCTCTGCTTGCCTCTATATATATATATATATATATATATATATATATATATATATATATATATATATATATATATATATATGGTTCGCTCGCCCGAGAGGAGGTATGAAGTTTGGGATTGGCGGCAGCGTCGCGACAAGGGGTGGTCAAGAGGTCCGAGCGGCCGAAGCCACGAGCTGCGCAAGGAGGGCCTGCGTAGAGCGAAGATATCGGAGTACTTCATCGGGATCAGCGTCGACCACAAGCAGCAGACCGACATCCCGTCGGTTGGTTGGCAACATTCGTGTCGGACGACCGCTCGTGGCCTGGCTGCCCTCTTCTACCAGGCTTTCATTGGCTCCACTCAGTAACCGCTGAGACGCACCGTGGATCCATGGAACTGCTTCCTGATAAAAGATAGTAACAGTCCGTAATCCTCGTCGTGATTTGCCTCATTGTCTATGCGCCCCACTTATTATTGTCTGGTTTGCACCCGACCCTCAGAATTTTACTCGATCGGTTCTTTGGTCGTAAATATAGGCCGTAGTATCGTATTAAGAAAGTAGTTGTCGTCTGAAAATTTGTCCCGCTGTTATAATGCTTTTCCTTTCTGGTTTGTACCCGATCATTAATGTTCTAATGAAGTAGCACCTGGTTGTAAATACAGCCGGAACAATTGTACTTAGGCACAGGTTGCCGTTAAACAAAAGAGGGAACTTGTGGTTAAATTTAGATGTTAACCGGTTCAATTGTCATCCATAAAAATTCCGTCATTGTGTGGGAACATGAAGTCTACGAATGACTTCAAATGGTCTCCATGTAGGAGACCATTTCTAGGCACTACAGTCTGGAACCGCGTGACCGCTACGGTCGCAGGTTGGAATCCTGGCTCGGGCATGGATGTGTGATGTCCTTAGGTTAGTTAGATTTAAGTAGTTCTAAGAGCTATGGGACTGATGACCTCAGAAGTTAAGTCCCATAGTGCTCAGAGCCATTTGAACTATTTTGTCTCCATGTACCCGCACATATTTCCAGTCAATGATCGATTCAGTTGGACTAGAGGACCCAGTCCATTCCATGTAAACGCAAGCCACATCATCATGGAGCCACCACCAGCTTGCACAGAGCCTTGTTCACAACGTGGGGTCTGCGTCAGCTCTTACCAACTCATCTGACCAGGTCATGCTTTTCCAGTCGTCTCTCGTCCAACCGATACGGTCACGAGCCCAGGCGAGGCGCCGCAGGAAATGTCGCGCTGTTAGGAAAGGCATTCGCGTCGGTCATCTACTGCCATAGCCCATTAATGCCAAATTCCACCATACTGTCCTAACGGACACATCCGTCGTACGTCCCACATTTATTCTTGCGGTTATTTCACGCTGTGTTGCTTGCCTGTTAGCACTGACAGCTCTAGACAAACGATGCTGCTCTCTGTCGTTGTGTGAAGGAGGTCGGTCACTGCACTGTGCATGGCGAGAGGTAATGCCTGAAATTTAATATACTCGGCAAACTCTTGGCACTGTGGAGCTGGGAATATTGAATTCCCTAGCTATTTCCGAAACACAATGTCCAATGCGTCTGCCCCAACTATCATTCCACGTTCAAAGACGTGCGGCCATAATCACGTCGCAAACCCATTCGCATGAATCACCTGAGTGCAAATAATAGCTGCGCCAATGCACTGCCCTTTTATACCTAGCGCACGTGATACTGCCTCTGTCTGGATATGCGCATATCGGTATACCATGACCTTTGTCATTTCTGTGTATACTGTAATCTACAAAGGTCCTGTCAAGCTTCGTCCGCAGCTCGTGGTCGTGCGGTAGCGTTCTCGGGTTCGATTCCCGGCGGGGTCAGGGATTTTCTCTACCTCGTGATGACTGGGTGTTGTGTGATGTCCTTAGGTTACTTAGGTTTAAGCAGTTCTAAGTTCTAGGGGACTGATGACCATAGATGTTAAGTCCCATAGTGCTCAGAGCCTGTCAAGCTTCCTTGAGGCACACCGGACGCTGCTTTAACTCCTGACGCTATCTCTCTATTCAGAAAAGTGTACTGCCTTCCGTTTCCTAGGAAGTGTCCTTGTCAAGCTGTGCCGATTTTCGGCACGATTGTGTTCCGGCCGCGAGTGTTAAGGTCGTTATTGGCCTCGCCAGCGATACTGGGGCACCGAGTTGTCGGCGAGCGGCCCTCCGGCGACCAGTGGTGGAGGATTAGACAGTACCGAGCCAGAAGGACAAAACGGTAGAGCGTTGGGGTTCGCGTGGTCCGAATTGTGCATTTAATAATTTTGGCGCTCTGTGGTTGTGGAGTGATGGTGAAACCGAGACGCTTGGAAATTCAACGCTACTGCGCAACGATAAGCCGTGGGCTCTGCAACTGTGTGAAGGCAATTACGGCGAGCTGTGGCCGACGTCGTTTGTGGGTGTTTTGCCACGGCAGATAAACAAGACAGCGCGGGCCCAACCTGAACACCCTGCACTGTAGCATGTTCGCCCACAATAAGGATGTCATGATACTGGAGAAGAAAGTAGTGGAATACAGTACGTGTATTAACCTTCAGTGACTTTTGCGGTGTTAGCTTGCTTAATTGTGTGGAGATTGAGCAGTAACTGTCACTTTTCAAAGGAACTGACGAGTGTGTAAAATTGTGACAAATGCCGGATGGGCATTGTCATAAAGTTATTATATCTCTTATTTGTGAGCATAATTTTATCAGGATTATTCATTGGATAGATTTGAAATTCAGTTCTGCGCAGTAGTTCAGCGGGTTATAAATACCGGAATTTACTATATCTACTAACTTTGAGGTTTGTATATGTTTTTATATCTGCGTGCTGAATGAAAGTTAATTTTGAAGTTTGAAAGGTACCTTTCTACCGTTACGATTTTGTAAGTTTTTATTTGGAAGTGATGTTGTTTGCTACTGTTATTGGTTGAGAATTTATTACCCAAAGGAACAGTATTGAGTCAGTCTTTCGTGAAGTGTTTTAAGACTTCTTGTTGTTGATGAACTATTGCTAATAAATTATGTAAATTACTAATGTTGTGTAAGCAGTTATTGAAGGCACCTATCTCTATTAGCCAATCAACCATGGCCAGTTGGGAACGGGCATCGATCTAACATTAGGGAACTTTAGGCTATTTGCTATGTCGTGGCAACGCTAATCCCGTTGTTTGTTGTTATTGCTGAAGTGTCTAGTCGACCCTAAATTAAATAATAATTCTGCACAAAGTATTTTGCTCACTGTTCTGTGATTCAGCAAATCAAGAGACATGGCATCAACCAGGACTCTGCTGCCTTTAGCCTTCTGGATCTAGTGAACGAGCAGAGTGAGTGCAGTTTCACACTGGTGGATCTTGCAGCGGAATCCGTGCAATTCCCTACAGAGGAGTTGCTCGCCATTGGAACAGCAAACGCTCCGCACCTGCTGCGACTTCTGATTCGCAGAGCGCCTAGTCTAGCAGGCAGCCGTCTAGCAGTCCCGCCACGCCAGGAGCTGATCGGCAAGCAGAGCGGCGAGAGGTGTGAGGTACCCGAGTCTCGCTGCCGGCGGTCGTAAAGTGGCGCAGCCCAGATCGGCCTACGGCGACAGCGGTGTGCGGCCGTGGCTATAAAAGGTGTCCCACCTGCTCCCGTTTAGAGCGTTTAGGCCTTCATTGCAGACGAGTCCAGCGTACAGCGCGCGGCCAATGAGGAGAAAGCGACGCGACTCGCCGTAGTGAACACTACGAGTTGGGAATATGTTACGTAACGTGGCGCTTAGAAAAAAAAATTACGCTTGGTAGTCTTAAGTTAGCTTCGGTTTTCCTACGCCTCTCGACTGAGGTGAGGTCGTTCGCCTCGCACATCTTGTTTAGCCAAAGATCAGAGCACAAGCTGTGTTTCGTAGATGTGTAACTACGCACTTCCTCATTTTTACACACTGTAAAACTTTTAACTGTATTGTTCTCTGGTATGAATAAGCGAGTTTCTTTCGCAGTAAATGGCTGGATCAAATGGCTCTGAGCACTATGGGACTTAACTTCTGAGGTCATCAGTCCCCTAGAACTTAAAACTACTTAAACCTAACTAACCTAAGGACATCACACACATCCTTGCCCGAGGCAGGATTGGAACCTGCGACTGTAGCGGTCGCGCGGTTCCAGACTGAAGCGCCTAAAACCGCTCGGCCACCCCGGACGGCTTTCGCAGTAAGCGTATATTTTGCCAGTAACAAATGCAGGTATCTTCTCAGCACCCAAATAACGGCAAATATCTTCTCAGCGCCCACATAAGGGTATGTTAAAGGTTTTATTAGCTAGATAGGAACGAAGGGAATGAAAATTGGTTTTTTGTGTTTTCATGCCGCAAAAAACGTTTCTTGTGCACTGTTGAGAAAGAGACGCTCAGCGACAGACGATGTGAGTGCCATCTCGCAGTGAATGTTGATAACTTGAAAGAGAATCGGCGAAATTTTGTTTTTATGCGGCTTCAGTGTTGTTATTACAATACGCAGTGCTCTTTCACCTAGATGCATAACAATGTAATAGACTTATTTTCTGTGATTTAAGAGAGAGAGAGATGGTAATATGATGGAGGACATTGATGAAAATTTATTCGAAAATCTACAAATATGTCTTGTATCACCAGCTGCGACATAGTCGCGTATACGAATAGTACTGTCAAATATTTTTTATTCCAGACAATTCTTTTGACGATGACCGGTTTCAGTCCGTAATGACCATCTTCAGATCTTTTCTGCACCATGTCCTAAAGTGATAAGGCCATAATTGCATCGTCAAAATACATAATCAGCACAGCATCGTCACATAGATCTAAAATAAGGTGTAGAATAGGCCACATCGTCCACCAATTTGTTCTAGTTTACAATACAGTGTATATTATTACTGTAGAGAGCTATTTTTTATTATGCAGACTGCAGTCCGCTACTTTTTTGTAATTTAAAAAATTCAGTTACAGCTTTTAACGATGTTAAATTTTCAGGAGTCATGAGTATAGGATCTTCAGTTTGCTGCGATAGTGGAAGTAAATAAGTTTGAATCAGAGCACCACATCTCACATACGTGTGACCAGTTACGACCTTCGTTCCAGAGAGCAGCAGCATAACTTATCATCATATCTTCACGTAACTAAAGACAAAAACAGTTTCACGATATTTGAATGGATATGTAACTTATATTGTGGCATTTGTGGTATAGTATTCTTACGAAACTCCACGACAGAGTGCGCTATCCGGGCACTTCCTGTTTTAAACAAACATGTACTTACTTTGATGTATACAGGCTGCTCAGAGACAATCTGAAAAGAATGCAAGGCTATTGCAGGGTAGGTCGTGGTGACAAAAAACTGTTGTGAGAAAAATTCGGTGCGTTGCGCTGTTTCCGAGTTAATTAGCACTGAAGTTAGCCATTCAGGCCGTTGCGCGTGCAAATCCAAGCGGACCGCCAGAGACGTTGTAGCCAAACGTGTACTTCGTTCCGTTTCCTAAAACCGAACAAGAGAGCGACACAAAAGTCGTCTATGCTATGAAAACAGCTGATACTAATTATATCTGGCGAGTCACTTGAGTTTGCGAGCGCAACGACCTGATCGGCTAATTTCAAAGTTTCATAAAACATTCTCGGACTTCATGCCGCGTCACTTCAGGGTAAAAATCTCGAGTTTTCGACGATTTCCACCATCATCATCGTCAGGAGCAACTGACTGCCAAAATCGCGCCTTCTGATAGGTCGGTAGTTACGTCATGCTTTCGCATATGGTGTCAACGTCTGCGTTCTTGGTGCCACCGCTCTCGCCGTACCGTAAACATTGCCACGAATATCTACGGCTCTTTGCATCGAGAGTTCGCTAAGGTTACACCCGCCGTCACTGTTGAAGGTTTTCGCCTACATTCTTATTCTTACAGCCTATAGAGTCCCTGTCTGTGGGAGCCTGGGACAAAACGTTTGCTTCGTCAAACAGTATTTTACGTTTGTTCGTGAGGCTCCGCGGATTTCTCCAGCTCACGATTTTTAATATGCCGTTGACAGATGCCATATATCCCAACTGTTCAGTGATTCTGCAGAGCTATTGTCCGTTTGTCGCTAAGTTTCATGATATCTTCTTTCCTATTAAAATTATCCCTATGTTTATATATTTCACTGGCTTATCTACGTAGCTGTGGATAATAGTTCGTCGTCGGAGATAAAATTTTTGTTTCAGAAAACCTCCGTGACTTCCTGGCTAAATCTGCTACAGCGATTTGTCTATTTTCCGCAGTCGGCAATCTCCACGGAAAATGTCCGATATAAATATCATAACTTCGTTGACGTGATCATAGTGAATAAACACACTATGTCGAAACCGACAATGATAGCTTAAAGAGCAAGAATTAGCCCTGCAATTTTGTTTATAAAATGATGCAAACCTTTTATATACGAGACAGTTGGCTGTAAATGAGCAGTCATATATTTCGCTGTTTCATATGTGTGAAGAGTAAACGCTCTCCTCTGTCAGCATGTGGCATACATAAAATTCCGTGTACATGTGAAACAGTTTATATTGGAACAACCAAGAGAAGAGTGAAAGCACGACTAAAGGAACACAAAAGTTTTTGCCGACTAGGGAAAACAGACAAATCGGCTGAAGCAGAGCATGCTCTTCAGCCAGGAAGTCACAAAGTTTCCTGAAATAAAAATTTTATCTACGACGACTATGAGGAGAAACCATTGAATTATACAAACATAGGGATAATTCTAATAGGAAAGAATAGACCATGAAACTTAGCGACGTATGGACAGTAGCTCTGCAGAGTCGCTAAACAGTTTTTATCTTTGACAAGACGACAGTCGATAGTTAAGTTCTATCTTTGACAAGAATCGTCCCTGCTCTATCACGTGTAACTCCGGCCACGCCCCTTTCTCTACACTATGTACACCGCTCTCAGACGTCCGACACGTCGGTAGGTAAGACTCAACGGAGGAGCAACACCTCTGAATATATCCAGCACAGTTCTGGAATAACGTTAGGAACAGAATACTTTCTTTGACCATGATCATATACGCGGGAAGATTTACCAAAAGCAATATATCCGGTCGTGAAAGCCTTCATTCTGTCATACAAACTTTGAACTGTCGACAGCAAATGTCAAATGCACATTAAATATACTGCTGAAGGGCATACCGACAGAAGTAATAAAATATTATTTCATTACTTCTGTTTTATAGGTGCTACGGCATAGGGATGAGATTGCTCAATTTCCATAAGGAAGCTTATCTGTACATTCGTATTACTGAGTGTCGTAGCTATCTCATCAGGAACTCCCAAAAGTATGGCAATGTAGCTGCCTCACTCTTTTTTGGCTGCTCCTTTCTTAGTGTAATACGTTCTTTTCTTTAGAAGTATTCCGTTTTTTTAATAGTCATAGCTGAAACCATTCCGTTATCATAATCGTTACAGTCTCCTTCAACGTGTCTAACTCTTTACTCACTTCTATACTACCAAAAGGAATGTTTGTCATCCAGTGAGGTGCCAGGGTTGCGAGGCGACCATGTCAAACATATTCATTAAAGAAATTCGTATAAGTTAGGCTATTAAACTCAATTCCCTTCCCCTTTTTAACTACCACAGTTATTATAACGAAACAGACAATTTATGGAGGAAACTATGACATAGCCCTGTTTGAGGTCAGTTTGAGAGTTGTGCCTTCGACATAACTCTATTTACGATCACTCGTATCTGGCAAAAGGGCCTGATAATAAAGGTGAAATTCAACTGTTAAATAATACAAATATTTTGGTATCGCAAAGTGATTTATTGTGAGAATTCCTAAGCTATTACTAGACACAAAAATTGAGTGGAATATAAATAAGAACGATGTAACTTGGGTAATGAGATATTCGATGACTTCGCGTACGTGAGTAGGATCAACTGTCATGTTATAGAGCTCTACAAACTTTGTGAGTGAGGGTATGCCTTAATACGTTACTCTAACTATTATGAACAACAGCGATCGGGAATGAGCGCCCTCGATACAGATCACACATGCAAACCGTGGCTGTGTGTGGCAAGAAGGCTACAGTGTAAGTTGGGAGGGGTCAAATTAATTAGACAAGTACCTACTGCGCCCGTGCTGCAAATACATTACCACCTGCGAGACTGACCGCACGCCGACACCTCGGAGCACTGCGATGACGTTGCAGCTGCTCTCAGTGGCATTTGCATCCGTGAGTGAAGACCCGACCGAAGTAGCGCGAGCGCAAAATAACAAACTGTACCGACTGTTGTCACCGGGTGACAGAGGACAGGCTCTGCCAGGATAACCGTGACAGCAATACTTCTCAATCCTGCCGTCACTTTCACTCTGGCTGACCAGAAATGAAGAAATCTAACTCTCGCCGTCTTGAAGCTAAACACGACCGATCTCTCCTGCCGTCCAGAAGCGATTCCCCATCACTCTTCTTTCCGCTTTCACACAGAAAGATTAGCGTCTTATCCTCACCGTGGAGGAAAATCTCCAATCGTGGGAGGACACAGAAACAGCCTCCAACTCTTAGATTCTGCCGCTCCTCTCCCCTCCAAATCATTACAGTAAATTTTCTTGCTATCGAAGGCCGGCCCGCCAAATTCGGAGTGCGTTCTTTGGCGTCAGCATACGTCCCATTGGCCCACCAATTAGATAGCGTTTTACGATCTATGCACAGAAAAGCATAGGCCTGAAACAGCCTCAGGCCGTCGGAAGGCCGCGGTCTACTATCGACCGCCGTGGACGCAGACATTAAAATTCCCCAAAACGACGCAGACAATGCAACCATCCAGCCTTGTCTCGTAGGTGAGTGATGAGCCCAAGTGCACTAAAACGATTTGCGAGGCGCTGGCCCTGAAGGTACCTACGTGCTGGAAACTGTGCTCGCCTTTCTACAAAAGGCTAAAACGCCAGTCACCTCCTGTGGTCCGATGAGCGAGCACCAAACTCTCCTATAGCGCAAATTTGGCCAACGTCTCCAAACATGGAGCTTCCCTGTCTGTGAATAGTGGAACAAAGCTGATTCTGATGCAGTTAATTATGCAATTTAATTGACTGATCAATTAATTACCCCTGATGATGTTGTGTGTTTTCCCCAGCTGGCATGTGGGTCCTCCTGAGGAAACTCCAAGCCCTTCCCTTCCCCCTCCCCTCAACCTCACATCCTGTGGTGTAATCCAAGATGGAAATTGGAAAGTTTGTAAGGACTATGGAACCAGCCTGTTTAGACCATCGGTCCCTGGGCTTACGCCCTACTTAATCTAACTTAAACTAACTTAAGCGAAGGACAACACACACACCCATGCGCGAGGGAGGACTCGAACCTCCGACGGGGGGAGCCGTGCGAAGCGTGACAAGAAGGCGCAGATCGCACGGCTACCCTGCGTGGCCAATCCAAGATGGCAGGCTGGGGGAAAGATGCCAGGAAATTTGCTCAATTCATATGGAGTTGCTCGACTGCGAGCATCTCATGACAGTGGGCTAATATAGCAAGCATAAAGCATTGTTTAAGCAATATTTTTAAGACTATTGTTTATTTATTTCTGAATTCGCAATACACCTCAACATTAACGCTAGTGTTTAAACAATTTAGACGATTGTTTGTTTAACGATGGTAAACAGTTGCAGTACTTATTTTTACTCTGATAGCGAATCGAACCACGTAATTACACAATCACAGCCGACCGTTGTGACCAAGCGGTTCTAGGCGCTTCAGTCTGGAACCGCGAGACCACTGCGGTCGCAGGTTCGAATCCTGCCTGGGACATGGATGTGTGTGATGTCCTTAGGTTAGTTAGGTTTAACTAGTTCTAAGTTCTAGGGGACTAATGACCTCAGCAGTTGAGTCCCATAGTGCTCAGAGCCACTATTGTTTATTTATTTCTGAATTCGCAATACACCTCAATATTAACGCTAGTGTTTAAACAATTTAGACGATTGTTTGTTTAACGATGGTAAACAGTTGCAGTACTTATTTTTACTCTGATAGCGAATCGAACCACGTAATTACACAATCACAGCCGACCGTTGTGACCAAGCGGTTCTAGGCGCTTCAGTCTGGAACCGCGAGACCACTACGGTCGCAGGTTCGAATCCTGCCTGGGACATGGATGTGTGTGATGTCCTTAGCTTAGTCAGGTTTATGTAGTTCTAGGTCTAGGGGACTGATGACCTCAGATGTTACGTCCCATAGTGGTTAGAGCCATTTGAACCATTTACACTGCCACAGATCGCGCTAAATATATCTGACGACTGCGTCTCGTCGTCCGCCAGGCCGTACCACCTGGTTATTGGGCTGCTCCAAACTGGGCAGGGCCCTCACATGGCAGGAGTAGGGCTGAACTTAGCATTTCTGTCGAGTGGGAAATACCCCAGCTTCTTCCTCCTCCCTGGCACACTTTCTTTGAGGCGCATTTATACCCATTGTCACTGAAAATGAACTGCTTCAGGAGTTATTAAATCTGATGTTCAAGCAATGTGTGGAATATTGAACATATACACATCTTGAAGATATCACAAAACTGTGCAAATGTTGCTTCAGAAGATGTGCCACAGGAAATGCTAATTCACATCAGAAACTGAATATATATCACATATATATCGCTCATGCGTGCCAGAGGAGGAGGAGGAGATTAGTGTTTAACGTCCCGTCGACAACGAGGTCATTAGAGACGGAGCGCAAGCTCGGGTGAGGGAAGGATGGGGAAGGAAATCGGCCGTGCCCTTTCAAAGGAACCATCCCGGCATTTGCCTGAAGCGATTTAGGGAAATCACGGAAAACCTAAATCAGGATGGCCGGAGACGGGATTGAACCGTCGTCCTCCCGAATGCGAGTCCAGTGTGCTAACCACGCATGCCAGAATTCACTACCCTGACCATTGAGGGCATCAGGGGATGACTGGAGTGGTAGGAATCCGGATGTTATCAATACATCTAGCACCAACACTTGGCATTGATTGATACTGAATCGCTCAATTTTCTACGGAGAATACATGCAACACACGCAATTACAGAGACAACCAAATGCATACTGAGTATTAGTTCACTACTCAGCTAACGATATGGCACCATCGCCTGGACACTCCTCTGCAGCTGCAGGCGAGAACCGACTAGCTGGCTGGCTGGAACTATACTTTTCTTTGTAGAAGCTGCTCGAGAGAGCCTTAATCAGGAAATGCCCATTCATTCCGGCCACAGGCTACCTCCACCACGCATCCCGCAAGCCAAACTGTGTCGTCCTAGGAAACCAGCCACATATTTATCACTGTAATTACAATTAAGTATTATAGTTGCAGCCTCAGTCTGATGACATTCGACAATGAGTGAAATACCAGAAGTACACCTCCAGAGGCTCTGGAAATATCAACAAGTATATCCCTTTTGTGACTGGACATAATTTTCCACGCAGAATTCTTCATCTCCCTTACAGTTATCAGTACACTGAAATCGAAGTCTCCCACGTCAAATCTATACCTCCCTTATGACCAGATACAGCCTTTTTCTTTGCACATATCGGAACAGTTACTGCAGTAATTTTACAACCCAACACATACTTTATAAACTCGCTCATAACAGCGAATCCATCGCACATCCCCTGCTAAGTATGATACTTCAAAAAAACTGGCTGCTACTGGCACCAAACAATATTGAGCGAATTTCTTTGATGGATGGCCATGCCTCATCTGATTTTTTAGGAAAATCAGGAGATTTTTATCTGACTGCCCGCTGGAAGATTTCCGTCTTCTGGAACAAAGGATTTTTATCTCGACTATCCACAGGCCATCCTATAAATGGACGATCACCTGCTCGTCAGATTCCGTGCGGCAAAGCGACTTCCATTCCCTGGCAAGGAGGTGGGCGCCATACCTGGTGTTTCTTCTCCTCTCCGTTCCTGTGAAGGCCGGCACGGCCACGGCCACCCATAGTCCGGTAGACCAGGCAGTGCCTATGTCATATTCACAGCACTCTCCACTTCCAACGTTAGCCCACAACGCAAATGAATCCACTCAGAACCATGTACATAAGGATAAGAAGAAGACGAGAAAGCAGCTCATACCATAATATCGTGTCTCTGGTTAAACTAACTTTATCCTCCTCCATTTGTATAACTCAAGGTGAACAAAAACGAAGAGATAATAGCCGCAATACTCGATGAGAAGCTTTCTCGAAAAGAGGGGAAGAAATTTGATTCATTGACGTGTTGACGTTTCGCCGATTCTGGGCAAAAAGTGTTTTCAGAGGAACAGTTATACCATCGGCGGGCTGTAGCAACATTTAAGAGGATTGGTGCTCTCGTTTCTGTTGCCGGGAAGGCAGGAGAAAACTGCTGGGAGGAAAATGAAAAAACAGAAATATGCAGATAGTCGGTTATAAAGGGTGAAAAGAGGTGGAAACTTTGAAGGTGGGGTGGTGAGTTCCGGGACAGAAGTCACGGACAGGTGACGGAGGAAAGGTTGAAGCTGGGCTTCTCACCGCTCTTAACCTCATTTCTATTTATCTGAACCAAGTTCCATAACTCATGATTTTGTCTCCCTTTAATTCTGTCAGTTATGTAACGCGCATAATTCTGAAATGCACAATAAATCTTATCGAACTGTAAAGTTGACAAAATTTTACTCACTTTCGTATGTGCTAAGTACAGACTATGAAATAACACGGCGTTATACCGAATCAGGTATGAGCTAAACGGCAAATATAAACAGAAAGACAGGTTAAATCCTAGACTGTACCTAGCAAGTATGGAAGTGAGTAATATCTGGCACTCTTACAGTTGGATGAGATTTCTAGTGCATTTCAGAATTATGCACATTATTTAAGCGACAAAATTAGAGCGAGACAAAATAAAAAGTTACAGAACTTGCTTGAGATAAATTGTGGTGAGGTTAAGAACAGTGAGGTGCTCAGACATTCTAAGTAGAATTTTAAATTATTTGAGAGAGTAGTTTTCCAATAGGGAGATAAAAGTTTCAGATAGGAGGTTAAAGTTCAGCGTCAAATCAAAGCAAAGCAGTAGTGAAATTAAAACTGTAATTGCTAATACTGAAGTAACATTATATGTGGCTCAACAGTCAGCGCATGAGTACAAAAATAGCTACTGAATAGCTGAATGTGTGAGACAAAATGAAAGACATTCTAATGCATTCAAGGCTAGAATTATGCAGGAAATAAACAATAAATTGAAAGGTAACAGAGCTACTGTAGTTAAGTTGGACGAGGGAGATACCTGGGTTGGTTTGAAACACAAGGAGTACAACATGAAAGGAAGCAAACGATGCAATTTCGTAATGTCTGATAGAGATAGCAGAGAATGTATCGTCATAAATCCTAAGGCTCCAAGGCTTAGATCTCAACCAAAGCTACGTAAGAAAAATTTTCCTGTTTGTACGATTGTAAACTTTATTGACAGTACATCTTACAAGTTGAGCAAGAAAATAGGCCTACCTTCCGTCGTTAGAGGGTGCTACATGTTTGAGACTAAGCGTAATGTAAAAAAATTCTGCTGATGTTGCAGAACATACACTCCTGGAAATTGAAATAAGAACACCGTGAATTCATTGTCCCAGGAAGGGGAAACTTTATTGACACATTCCTGGGGTCAGATACATCACATGATCACACTGACAGAACCACAGGCACATAGACACAGGCAACAGAGCATGCACAATGTCGGCACTAGTACAGTGTATATCCACCTTTCGCAGCAATGCAGGCTGTTATTCTCCCATGGAGACGATCGTAGAGATGCTGGATGTAGTCCTATGGAACGGCTTGCCATGCCATTTCCACCTGGCGCCTCAGTTGGACCAGCGTTCGTGCTGGACGTGCAGACCGCGTGAGACAACGCTTCATCCAGTCCCAAACATGCTCAATGGGGGACAGATCCGGAGATCTTGCTGGCCAGGGTAGTTGACTTAAACCTTCTAGAGCACGTTGGGTGGCACGGGATACATGCGGACGCGCATTGTCCTGTTGGAACAGCAAGTTCCCTTGCCGGTCTAGGAATGGTAGAACGATGGGTTCGATGACGGTTTGGATGTACCGTGCACTATTCAGTGTCCCCTCGACGATCACCAGTGGTGTACGGCCAGTGTAGGAGATCGCTCCCCACACCATGATGCCGGGTGTTGGCCCTGTGTGCCTCGGTCGTATGCAGTCCTGATTGTGGCGCTCACCTGCACGGCGCCAAACACGCATACGACCATCATTGGCACCAAGCCAGAAGCGACTCTCATCGCTGAAGACGACACGTCTCCATTCGTCCCTCCATTCACGCCTGTCGCGACACCACTGGAGGCGGGCTGCACGATGTTGGGGCGTGAGTGGAAGACGGCCTAACGGTGTGCGGGACCGTAGCCCAGCTTCATGGAGACGGTTGCGAATGGTCCTCGCCGATACCCCAGGAGCAACAGTGTCCCTAATGTGCTGGGAAGTGGCGGTGCGGTCCCCTACGGCACTGCGTAGGATCCTACGGTCTTGGCGTGCATCCGTGCGTCGCTGCGGTCCGGTCCCAGGTCGACGGGCACGTGCACCTTCCGCCGACCACTGGCGACAACATCGATGTACTGTGGAGACCTCACGCCCCACGTGTTGAGCAATTCGGCGGTACGTCCATCCGGCCTCCCGCATGCCCACTATACGCCCTCGCTCAAAGTCCGTCAACTGCACATACGGTTCACGTCCACGCTGTCGCGGCATGCTACCAGTGTTAAAGACTGCGATGGAGCTCCGTATGCCACGGCAAACTGGCTGACACTGACGGTGGCGGTGCACAAATGCTGCGCAGCTAGCGCCATTCGACGGCCAACACCGCGGTTCCTGGTGTGTCCGCTGTGCCGTGCGTGTGATCATTGCTTGTACAGCCCTCTCGCAGTGTCCGGAGCAAGTATGGTGGGTCTGACACACCGGTGTCAATGTGTTCTTTTTTCCATTTCCAGGAGTGTATTAAAGATATACAGGTACAAGCAGGGGTAAAGTTTTGTTTTTTGGTATAGCTATCTTGTACACTAAGGTGTCAATAGCGGGAACCATTGAAATAATTCGTAGCAATCTGTGGAAATATAAGAAATTGGTTTGCAAGAAACAGAGGAGATCGTTTATCTACTTCAGCTGATTCTGTCTTGTAACTATTTCACGCTTGGTCATTCGGTTTCCAAACAACCAGAAAGCTTAGTAATAGGAAGTTCTACTGCAGGCAGTTTGGCAGATATCTTTGCCAACCAGAGTGAAATTTTTTTTTGAAGGGTTAAAGACATGGCAAATAAGATAATTTATCGCGAGAGTTACATCAACAATACCTTGGTGTTCTTTAACCATACCATAGACGAAATTAATCATATGCTCCTTCAACTGAATAGCTTATATCCAATATCAATTTCACAATAGAACGAGGAAACGACAAACTGATAGTTTCTTGGATCTGAAAATAATAACATAGGTCTACCATTTACCGTAGAAAAACGACAACCGATACAATCATCCACAACGACTCATGCCATCCGTATTCTCATAAACGAGCCCTTTTTCTTAAAATAATAAGTAGGATGATAAACATTCCGTTTGGTAGTACGGAAGTGAGTAACGAGCTAGACATATGGAAGGGAATAGAATACAGGAACAGTTATGATAATAGAATGGTTTTAGTTATGCATATAAAAAAAGAAAAGAACGCAGAACACATTAAAATTAACAAAGAAGAAGCCAAAAAAGTGAGATACGCTACGTTGCTTCACTATGGACACATTTCTCATGAGACAGCTAGAGCATTCCGTAATATGAAAGCAGAGACAGGCTTCCGCATGCAGAATCGGATTGGGAGATATCTATGGCATGGCACCCACGATGCAGAAGTAATGAAACAATCTAGGATTTACAATGTCAGTTGTGATGATTGTGAAAAATATTACATGGGGCAGACAGAGAGGAGCTTTGTAACTACGTTGTGATACCTTTGGAACATTAGTACTAGTAATAAATCTTCGACCAGCAACCATTTACGTGCTAATGTGTATACTACAAATTGTCCTACTGCACGAAGTTCTATATGTTACCAGCAATGGTAAATTGATAAATGTCCATGGAGAATCGAGAATTTACTCCGTTTTAATAAATAAATTAATAATATTAATATTATGTGATCACACGGATTTGAAAAGCAAAAGTTTCTTATAAAATTTTAAAAAGATATTATTTTAGTTTTTACTTTCATATGGCCCTATACTCTTTTTGTTTTAAAGAGATTGATTTTCATTTTTCATTGCCAACAGTCCTTGGCAAATTTGATTTTCATTTAACTGATCCCTAAAAACCTCACATTCTTTTCATAGTTTATTTCATAATATCAGAACAGAATATACTGTATATCATTATTACATTAAGTACTGAATACTGTCTCCTACACTTCTTGTTCCAATTGTGGTTTGTGTGCTGCACCTCCTTAAATTTTTCATATGTTAATAAATGTTAAGAAATCTTGTCATTTTCTGGGACATCTATTTTTTAAAAAGTTCTTTAAAAGGTTACATACTACCATTTTAATTGACACCTCATTTACTCTTAATGAGAAATTTGCATTAGCTCATACTTTTACCTGATGTACATCATGGAATAATTTTTACTTATGATTTTGCTGTTTGGTTACCAAACATCTGTCTTCAAATAAATTGATGTGCTACCATGTATTTTCTTTAATATTAGATGCATGTACAAGATGTTGAGAAGAATATGTTGGCATCTCTATATGTTCAATACCGTATGCTGCAGTGAATGTTGAGCATATATTTCCACAGATTTTTCTTTTTTTTTTAAAGTATGGTGTTAATGTTTCATAGTTTATATTTCGACGTTATTTTCACTTAAATGTTGTCTCATATTCCTTGTAGGGACCCCTACAGTTCATAGACATTCATTATTATTTCTAAACATCTTTCCTCGGTATTTTGGATTTTATTGTCCTGAGCCCTAAGGTATTTTAGTTAATTTTGTATTATGATATAATACAATGCAAGTCAAGGATTATATGAGGTTCCCAGTATTGCATTCTACATTTATTACTGCAGTGCCATTTGTTTGGTTCCCTGCCTTGCATTCTATATCAGTTCATAGAAGTTAAAAAGACTGTTTTTGCTTTTCATACACTCTATGTACTTTTTAAAAATGTTATCCAATGCTTATTATCTTTCGAATAATATCATGTTTTACTATGCATCTTCTTAAATTAAGATGCATATACTATGTTTTTAAAGTTTTTGAAAGAATTACTGTAGCGCCCTTATGTGTCCAGTACGATGTACCCAAAAATGAGTGTTGATTATATTCGCGGTCTTTCTCTTTTTGGTGCCCACTGTCTCTACTTACCCATTTTGGCGAAATAGAAGGCGGACATTTAGACATATGTTAATGTATATAAACTGTCCTCTGTAAGAATACTCTGCTGGTTCGTCAGTTATAATACAATTTTAAAACATTCTAAAATTTGTACTTTTATGGATGGCTTTTCTGTATAAAAAGTTAGTGGGTTGGTTCCTGCTTGTCTATACATAGCCTTCACACACTGATCACCTACGATATGATGCATTCATTAAGTTTGGCAGCTCTGCAATTGATGGACTGTTCTCCTTTCAATTTTTTATGAAATTTGTGCCTACTTCATATATCACTTTTAATATACTGTATAACTATTTAATACATCTGTTTGTATGCCCTTAAGTGGTCTTTGGTCGCTAGTTACCTGATACACTATACATTAACTAGCCTTGCAGGCCAGCAATATATGTAGTGTGACATTAACATTTGGTATCGATAATACGTCTATGTTTGGTTGTATGTATGCTTCTGACAGCTTCAAACAGCTGCTATCATTTGTCAAGCTGTAGTACTTAGAGTAAGGTTACTACTATATGACAAGAGGTTGTAACGTTTTTGATGTGCAATAATTCCTGATGTGATTACTGCATATGATGTTTGGTTTTATATGCTTGAAGTAAAAGAATATGATTGACACGTAATATGTAATATCAACCATGTAATTAAAAATACTTCATTATAAAGTAAAATGTTAATGTGAGTTGTGTAATGTGTTATTTATTCGTTGAAATGGTGCAGTGAAAGGACGGTAAGCTAAACTTGTGTACTGTACTGGACAGTTTACCGCTTCCCGTCACAACTGAAGTCCAATGTCGTTAACGAAAGGCCAACATCACTTGGTATTCGACACTTAAGTTTCGACTTCCCTCGTTCATCAATACTTTCACTCGATAAAGAGCTTATTGTGGTATGCTGAAAACTTATATTGCTATGCCTTCTTCTCGATTATTGTACCACTAACAGTTGTTATAAATGGATTCTTACATTGAAAAACAGCATTTCCGAATCCATTTACCCGTATTTTTTCCTTCTGGGTGTGAGGATGTGTCCTACAAATTTGGTCGTACTTTTTTCTCGCACTGTGCATTTTTTTGCCACTCAGTGGGGGTGCCGCCAGCACCTCATCAATCACCTGCCTTTCTGAAAAAAAAACAGTCAGAGCGTTAGAGGATGGCAACCATTCACCACATTCAGTGGAAGTAAGAGCGTGCCTGTGATTTTGCTTCATTGCAGTACTTCCCGTCCCCCAGCAATGTGGCGAGGTGGAGTAATGTCTCTAAAAACCTGTAGTTTACTCCCCGTTACGTTTCCAAAACACTTATTTCTTGCCGAAATTAATATTACTTACTCTGTTAGCAGCGTGGTCGGTTGTGAGGCTCATGAGGTCTGCATAAATGAAGCTGCTCTTAAGGTTGAGACGCTAGCACTGTGCACGGCTTCGAAAACTCCCACTATTTTCCCCCTGCCTTACCTCTGCTCGTCGTCTTCTGGGCTCAGAAGCCTACTTCCCGCCCCTTGGCAGCTCTGGTACCCGTTTACTCGTAATTAAAATCTTTCCCTTGCGGCCCATTTGCTGGGGTGGTCGCAGCGCTCTTCATTGTTCACGGTCCCAACCCCTGCACGCAAAGAGGCGAAGCGACCCAGGGGCCCACCTTTAAGGCATAAAAGCCTCCCTTCTCAAAGGCGAAGGCGTGGAACAGATAAGCAGTTAAGTTATTTAAATGAAATTAAGGGAATGTTATCTGTGAGGGTAATGTCCAAGGAAAAATGACACGTTAAACGTATTTGGTTACTGGGTCGCAGTGTTCGTCAACTGACGCTACAAAAGAGAGCCAGAGGAATGGTCGACTCTAGAGGAAGTGTAAAGGAAGAAGAATTACTCAGATCATCATTTCAATATACAAAAACCGTTACCACTTACATGACCGTGTCGTCATGTTGTCACAACAGTAATTTTTCCGCAAGTGTTGCAAGTTGCCTCCATCAGGGTGGGGCATTTAATTAGAGTAACAACGAAAGACTGTGAGACCATAAACGATGTGCACGTATTACAAAGGCTGTAAGACAGTAATGCAGTCTTTCGCCCCGATTGTTCAGTCTATACATCGAAGAAGCAATGACGGAAAGAACAGAAAGGTTCGTAAATGGGATTAAAATTCAAGGTGAAAGTATATCAATGATAAGATTCACTGGTGACACCGCTATTCTCAGTGAACGTGAGGAAGAATTACGGAATCTGTGTAATGGAATGAACTGCCTAATTACAACAGAATACTTATTGAGAATAAACAGGAAAAAGACATGTTGTTGTTGTGGTCTTAAGTCCTGAGACTGGTTTCATGCAGCTCTCCATGCTACTCTATCCTGTGCAAGCTTCTTCATCTACCAGAACGCACTACAGTCTACATTCTTCTGCATCTGCTTAGTGTATTCATCTCTTGGTCTCCATCTATGATTTTTACCCTCCACATTGCAATGCTAAATTGGTGATCCCTCGATGCCTCGGAACACGTCCTACCAACCGATCCCCTCTTCTAGTCAAGTTGTGCCACAATCTCATCTTCTCCCCAACCTATTCAGACCACCTCATTAGTTATGTGATCTACCCCTCTAATCTTCAGCATTCTTCTGTAGCACCACATTTCGAAAGCTTCTATTCTCTTCTTGTCCAAAATATTTATCGTCCATGTTTCACTTCCATACATGGCCACACTCCATACAAATACTTTCAGAAACGACCTCCTGACACTTGAATCTATACTCGATGTTAACAAATTTCTCTTCTTCAGAAACGCTTTCCTTGCCATTGCCAGTCTACATTTTATATCCTCTCTACTTCGACCATCATCAGTTATTTTGCTCCCCAAATAGCAAACACCCTTTACTACTTTAAGTGTCTCATTTCCTAATCTAATTCCCTCAGTATCACCCGACTTACTTCGACTACATTCCATTATCCTCGTTATGCTTTTGTTGATGTTCACCTTACATCCTCCTTTCAAGACACTGTCAATTCCGTTCAACTGCTCTTCCAAGTCCTTTGCTGTCTCTGACAGAATTACAATGTCTTCGGCGAACCTGAAAGCTTTGTTTCCTTCTCCATGGATTTTAATACCTACTCCGAATTTTTCTTTTGTTTCCTTTACTGCTTGCTCAATATACAGATTGAACAACATCGGGGAGAGGCTACAACCCTGTCTCACTCCCTTCCCAACCACTGCTTTTCTTTCATGTCCCTCGACTCTTATAACTGCCATATCCTCTCTGTACAAATTGCAAATAGCCTTTCGCTCCCTGCTTTTTACCCCTGCGACCTTCAGAATTTGAAAGAGATTGTTCCAGTCAACATTGTCACAAGCTTTCTCTAAGTCTACAAATGCTAGAAACGTAGGTTTGCCTTTCCTTAATCTAGGTTCTAAAATAAGTCGTAGCGTCAGTATTGCCTCACGTGTTCCCATATTTCTACGGAATCCAAAATGACCTTCCACGAGGTCGGCTTCTACCAGTTTTTCCATTCGTCTGTAAAGAATTCGAGTTAGTATTTTGCAGCCGTGACTTATTAAACTGTTAGTTCGATAATTTTCAGATCTGTTAGTTCGATAATTTTCACATCTGTCAACGCCTGCTTTCTTTGGGATTGGAATTATGACATTCTTCTTGAAGTCTGAGGGCATTTCGCCTGTCTCATAAATTTTGCTCACCAGATGGTAGAGTTTTGTCAGGACTGGATCTCCCCAGGCTGTCAGTAGTTCTAATGTTTCGACTTAGGTCTCTTCAAGCAGTATCATATCTCCCATTTCATCTTCGTCTACATCCTCTTCCATTTCTATAACATTCCCCTCAAGTACATCGCCTTTGTATAGACCACCTATATACTCCTTCCACCTTTCTGCTTTCCCTTCTTTGCTTAGAACTGGGTTTCCGTCTGACCTCTTGATATTCATACAAGTGGTTCTCTTTACTCCGAAGGTCTCTTTAATTTTCCTGTAGGTAGTATCCATCTTACCCCTAGTGAGATAAGCCTCTACATCCTTACATTTGTCCTCTAGCCATGCCTGCTTAGCCATTTTGCACTTCCTGTCGATCTCATTTTTAGACGTTTGTATCCCTTTTTGCCTGCTTCATTTACTGAATTTTTATATTTTCTCCTTTCGTCAATAAAATTCAATATTTCTTCTGTTACCCAAGGATTTCTACTAGCTCTCGTCTTTTTACCTACTTGATCCTCTGCAGCCTTCACTGCTTCATCCCTCAAAGCTACCCATTCTTCTTCTACTGTATTTCTTTCCCCCGTTCTTGTCAATTGTTCCCTTATGTCCTCCCTGAAACTCTGTACTACCTCTGGTTTAGTCAGTTTATTCAGGTCCCATCTCTTTAAATTCCCATCTTTTTGCAGTTTCTTCAGTTTTAATCTACAGTTCATAACCAATAGATTGTGGTCAGAGTCCACATCTGCCCCTGGAAATGTCTTACAGTTTAAAACCTCGTTCCTATGATTCTTGAACCAAGTGTTAGCTATGATTAAGTTATGCTCTGTGCATAATTCCACCAGGCGGCTGCTCTTTCATTTCTTACCCTAAATCCATATTCACCTACTACGTTTCCTTCTCTTCCTTTTCCTACTATCGAATTCCAATCACCCATGATTATTAAATTTTCGTCTCCCTTCACTATCTGAATAATTTCTTTTGTCTCATCATACGTTTCTTCAATTTCTGCGTCATCTGCAGAGCTAGTTGGCAAATAGGCTTGTACTACTGTCGTAGGCGTTGGCTTCGTGTCTATCTTGGCCACAACAATGCGTTCGCTGTGCTGTTTCTAGTAGCTTACCCGCATTCCTATTGTTTTATTCATTATTAAATCTACCCCTGCATAACCCCTATTTGATTTTGTATTTATTAGCTTGTATTCACCTGACCAAAAGTCTTGTTCCTCCTGCCACCGGACTTCACCAATTCCCACTATATCTAACTTTAACCTATCCATTACCCTTTTTAAATTTTCTAACCTACCTGCCCGATTAAGGGATCTGACATTCCACGCTCCGATCCATAGAACGCCAGTTTTCTTTCTCCTGATAATGACGTCCTCTTGAGTAGTCCCCGCCTGGAGATCCGAATGGGGGACTATTTTACCTCCGGAATGTTTTACCCAAGAGGACGCCATCATCATTTAACCATACAGTAAAGCTGCATGCCCTCGGGAAAAATTATGGCTGTAGTTTCCCCTTGCTTTCAGCCGTTCACATTACCAGCACAGCAAGGCCGTTTTGGTTAGTGTTACAAGGCCAGATCAGTCAATCATCCAGACTGTTGCCCCTGCAACTACTGAAAAGGCTGCTGCCCCTCTTCAGGAACCATACGTTTGTCTGGCCTCTCAACAGATACTCCTCCGTTGTGGTTGCACCTACGGTACGGCTACCTGTATCGCTGAGGCATGCAAGCCTCCCCACCAACGGCAAGGTCTACGGTTCATGGGGGGAGGGGAAAAAGACAAAAGTAATGAAATTTCGCAGAAACGGGAATGGCGAGAAACTTAGCATCAAGATTGGTGATCACGAAGCAGACGAAGTAGAAGAATTCTGCTACTTTAGAAGAAAAATAACTCGTAATGGACGAAGATAGAAGCAGAGCAGACTGCCACACTCAAAAAGAACATTCCCCAGCTAAGAGAAATCTACTGGTAACAAACACGGGAAAAAAATTCTTAGAATGTACATTTGAATCACAGTATTGTATAATAGTAAATCATGAACATTGGGAGAGATGAAACTAAGGAGAATCGAAGTCTGAGATGTGTTGCAGCAGAAGATTGTTGAAAATTAGGTGGACTGATAGTAAAGAATGAGGAGGTCATCCGCAGGATCGGCGAAGTGGGAAAAGTACGGAAAACGCTGACAAGAGAAGTGACAGGATGACGGAAAAGGCATAACCTAAAATTTTCCCGGTTAAATGTACTTTGAGTAGAAGATAACAACTGTTAACAATAGCGTGCGGTTCTGGGCGCTACAGTCTGGAGCCGAGCGACCGCTACGGTCGCAGGTTCGAATCCCGCCTCGGGCACGGATGTGTGTGATGTCCTTAGGTTAGTTAGGTTTAATTAGTTCTAAGTTCTAGGCGACTGATTACCTCAGCAGTTAAGTCGCATAGTGCTCAGAGCCATTTGAACCATTTGTTAACAATAGTGGTCGTCGCACTGTAAATATAATAGGAGGTAGCTTTAAAATAGACTTAACCAGTAACATTGTATCGCAGTGTACACCCGCATGTTTCTGTGTAACAGTCCGCCATAAGCTGTATAATGTTTTCTAAACTAACGGAAGATATCGTTCGCATTGCTTACCAATAGAAATTGAACGCCCATTTCAGTGCAATAAAGAATACATGTATGGAAAACGTAAATTGTGTTCATGTACTTCACAAACTGACTGCTGGTTCCGTAAGTTTTCATGTAGTATTGCGTTAAATGACAGGACTGCTGCTCTCGACCCTTCTCCAAGTAATCCCATTAAGCGATCTGCATGTAGACTACTCGCATTGCATTGAAAGCAAAGATAGTGAAATGCTTGTACATCTTCTTATACAGAATGTTATTCTTTACGATAACAATAGACATTGTTTCCAACAAGCCTCATACTGATCAATGCCGTATGAATATCACGATGTAGTGCCGTATGATCACGTGGTTAATAAAACAGCTAAGTTTTAAAAAGTAAATTAGGTTTTGGTAAAAACACAAATTAATGCATTGGATCCTTCTATAAAATGTTAGAAATTCTTGTGAAATGTGTTATCTCTTTAGATCTGTGTATAAAAATCTCTATTTGAAGATACCACGGTGATACTCTCGACTTGTCGGACGTCTTCTACGTACACGAGCGGTTGCAGAAAGCATTTAGCATTGAAGCTTCGTAGGAAGCTATATAGTTTGTACTATTCTTATTTTCCTGTTATTACAAGATTTAAGAAACGCATGCTTGTCTAACACAACTACCTCAAATAAATACTCTAGTTGATTGGTTTTAAAAATCAAATCTCTCTGAATGTAAATGCTGCGTCCAAGAGCCCCATGTTCATTGAACATATATGCCTGTGATCACTTACGTTATACATTTGCAAAAAAAAAAAAAAAATGCAACCGAAACCGATTTCACGCCTGTGTGTCACGACTGACAGTATTCAGGTGTATGTTAATGGCCAATCTTCTGACTATTATCGTTTCACCTTACTCTCCGTCCGAACAGGCCTCGGAGGCTCAGTGGTACTCACCGAACGCCGTGTCATCCTCAGCCACAGGCGTCACTGGATGTGGGTGGGAGAAAAATTGTTCAAATGGCTCTGAGCACTATGGGACTTAACTTCTAAGGTCATCAGTCCCCTGGAACTTAGAACTACTTAAACCTAACTAACCTAAGGACATCACACACATCCATGCCCGAGGCAGGATTCGAACCTGCGACCGTAGCGGTCGCGCGGTTCCAGACTGTAGCGTCTTTAACCGCTTGGCCACCACGGCCGGCGTGGGTTGGAGGGTCACCCGATCTGCACACTGCTCTCCCGATCGTTGTTTATTTTCGTGATAGAAGCCACTTTTTCTCAGTCAACTAACTCCTCAATTGGCTTCACAAGGGCTGACTGCACTCCGCTTGCCAACAGCGCACTGCGGTCACCCATCCAAGTGCTAGCCAAGCCCGACAACGCTTAATTTCGGTGTCCTGACGGTAATCGGTGATACAACTAAAGCAAGCTCGTTGGCCGATTCTCCTTACTCTTACTACAGTTCACGGTTTTACTCATTTAGAACTGATGGTAAGCAACAGCAAGGGCCGCTGCAGAGACCGTAGTATTAGTAACAACTGCGACAGTGCGCGGGGAGAGATAGAACACAAACAGCGGGCAATTAAGGAAACTACCCTACGACAATAATAGCAGTATAACGAGGCTAGGGAACCGAGGTGAATACCCCGAAGAAAAGGTGCACTTTGTGCCCGAAGGGAAGAAAGGAAAAAATAAGAAAAAAGTAAAATGAGACGAAAAATTGAAAATTAGTAAAATGGTTCAGTCAGTAAAAGTCCATCGCTGTATTAAAATAATCAGAGAGTATTTTGTAAGTCATTCTGTAGTAAATATATGGGAGTCATTTACCTCTTTTACTCAGCTTGAAGATCAAACTGCATTATGACACGAACATGCGTTAACTGACTTTACAGAATGAAACCCAATGGACGTGAGCAAATACACTCCAAGCCTAAACGGCGACCCAACGACCCACCACGGAGGATTTATGCAAACTGGTCACAATTTGATATTCATAAAGATATCGACGGAAAACGTGAAACTGTAAACTTTGGTAGCCGATGGGTGAATGTGTGACGTTGCAACGCACTTTCGCGGCGCAGCTGGCAAGGATGGTAAACAGGGGACACGTCGATACCAAGTGCGTAAGGTCTTTGTGAATTTACTTCCGTATACTCACAAGGTAAGCTGTGGCGCCATTGTGTTAGTAGACTGTTCTGTCTGGCGCCGCAGACTCAGGTGTGGTATCGACTCTCCTTACTGCGGCCCCATTGCCAATATCTATGAGGAAGAGTTGGTATGCGGTGGGTTGTGTTATTAGAAGGTCTTTATTTGCCGATATATACGGTGATCACTGGCCCGAGAGAGAGGCACGAAGTTTGGGGATTGGCGGTAGCGTGGCGACAATAGGTGGTCACGAGGTGCGAGGGGCCGAAGCCACGAGCTGCGCAAGGAGGGTCTGCGCAGAGCGAAGATACCGGAGTACTTCACCGGGGTCAGCGTCGACTACAAGCATCAGGCTGACATTGCGTCAGTTGGTTGGCAACATTCGTGACGGACGACCGCTCGTGGCCTGGGTGCCCTCTTCTACCAGGCTTTCATCGGCATCACTCACAAGGGAACCTCCCCATCGCACCCCCCTCAGATTTAGTTATAAGTTGGCACAGTGGATAGGCCTTGAAAAGTTGAACACAGATCAGTCGAGAAAACAGGAAGAAGTTGTGTGGAACTATGAAAAAAATAAGCAAAATATACAAACTGAGTAGTCCATGCGCAAGATAGGCAACATCACGGATCGTGTGAACTCAGGAGCGCCGTGGTCCCGTGGTTAGCGTGAGCAGCTGCGGAACCAGAGGTCCTTGGTTCAAGTCTTCCCTGGAGTGAAAAGTTTACCTTTTTTTATTTCCGCAAAGTTATGATCTGTGCGGTCGTTCATTGACGCCTCTGTTCTCTGTAATAACTTTTGTGTCTGTGTTTTGCGACCGCACCGCAAAACCGTGCGATTAGTAGACGAAAGGATGTCCCTCTCCAGTGGGAAACGAAAACATTTTATCGTAAGGTCATAGGTCAACCGATTCCTCCACAGGTAAACACGTCTGATATATTCTATACGACACTGGTGACGGCATGTGCGTCACATGACAGGAATATGTTGTCGACCCACCTAACTTGTACACTTGGCGAATGGGTAAAAAGATTCTTCGACCTTGCCTGATTTAGGTTTTCTTGTGGATGTGATAATCACTCCCAAAAAAGTGATGAAAACATAAGAGTTTGTCAGATAATAATTGTCTGAAAATAAAAAATTAAACTTTTCACTCGAGGGAAGACTTGAACCAAAGACCTCTCGTTCCGCAGCTGCTCACGCTAACCACGGGACCACGGCGCTCCTGATCTTAGCGTGTCGTTGATGTTGCCTATCTTGCCATGGACTACTCAGTATGTATATTTTGCTTATTTTTTTCATAGTTCCACACAACTTCTTCCTGTTTTCTCGATTGATCTGTGTTCAGTTTTTCAAGGCCTATCCACTGTGCCAACTTATAACTAAATCTGAGGGGGGTGCGATGGGGAGGTTCCCTTGTCAGTAACCGCTGCGACGCACCGTGGATCCATGGAGCTGCTTGCTGATAAAGTGGAATAACATTCTGTAATCCTCGTGGTGATTTGTTTCTTTGTCTATCTACCCTCCTTATTATATTCTAGTTTGTACCCGACCCTAAGAGTTTTACTCGGTCGGCTCTTTGGTTGTAAATATAGGCAGTAGCATTGTAATAAGACACTAACTGTCGTTTGAAAATTTGTCCCGTTATTATATTGCCTTTCCTTTCTGGTCTGTAGCCGATCATTAATGTCATAATTTATCAGCTCTTGGTCGTAAATACAGTCGGAACAGTAATATTGTACTAAGGCTCTGGTTTTTCGTTAAACAAAAGAGGGACCTTTTGGTTAGATTTAGATGTTAACCGGTTCAATTCTTTGATTGTAATTGCATTTCTAAGTCATTAGCTATAATCTGATCAGCGTGTTGTACTAAGCTGTTCGTTCCCGTCATTATACGTGTATTTCAGCTGGATCTTGTGGTTCCGTCGAGTTAGTTCTCTTGTAATAAGTGTTCACAGGTGATGTTTTAAGATGTTACTTCAGAGCGGTCTTAATAAATGACAATCAGTTTAACCTTAAAAGTATTAACAGCCAATTGTCACCATGGCTTTAGTCAATTGTCAGAAGTGATGGGTTGGGGTCCAGTCACACCTTGGTTGCCGACTGAAATTAAAAGTTTGGTTGCTTTGAAGTAAGCCTTATCATTGTCATATCGTTTGATAATCTGTTTAACCTTTAAGCACAGGTGCGCATCTTTACCCCGAACCTTTCGACATATAGCTTTCAAATTAAAAGTTAAGTCATTTGTTTTGAGTAATTGAATCACTCTTGTCAACAATGCTGCTTGTATAGTTTTCATGTGTTGCAGAAGGACATTTAGTAAGACAGACTGCGTCCAACGCGGTTGTAAACAGTGCTGTTTCACTGTCGGGCTGCAGCTTGTAAACTTTTGTCACATTGTTTGCTGTTCTACAATACAGCACTTCAGATTTCTTTTGCAAAGATTAAAACCTTCTTACACTTAAGGCCTAAGGTCAAAAGATTTTTGCAAATTTGTTCATTTTGTTAAAAAGAGTTTTATGGTTAAAGCTTTGTTTATCTGTAAAACACAGTTTGTACATTGTTAAATAAACAGGTTGTGTGAAAAGAATTGTATTGGTGGGTCCTCCCTTCCACATTTTTCTTAATTCTAGTAAGTACCATATCACAAGTGAAACTTCCCACTGCAGCCCCCTCAGATTTAGTGGTAAGATGGCCAAGTGGGCTGAACTTTAAAAACTGAACACATATCAAACATGAAAAAAGAAGCAAAATGTATTGAACTGTGAGAAAAGAAGCTAAAAATTTGCAACATCGAGCGAACTGCAAGAACCACGGCGTCGTGGTGCTGTAGTCACGGTGTTGGACTGCGACGTGTTCAGATATCCCTGACGCCTCTTTTTTTTTCACAAAACTATGAACCGTCCGTCCGGTCATTGACATGTCTGTTCGCTGTATTCAAATTTGGGTTTGTGTCACGGTGTAATGTCCGTTTGCAAGAAGCGAGCTCCATACGTACGTACCTCCTATTTGTTCTACACACTGACCACATGTTATGACTCTTGAATTCCGTTTTGGAAGTTTTGATTCTTGAATATCTTTATTGTAACATAGTTCACCCTCGTTTATTTGTTGTTTTCATTTCTATGAGAGATCTATGTGGCATCTCGCCTGCTCTCACTTTCATCACATTTACTTACGATAGTGACATTTTCTTACCACATGAATCATATTCTGTAATCAGTGTACACTATGACAATTGCCAAGACAACTGAAGGAGAACAGACACGTCAATGACCGGACAGACAATTCATAATCTTGTGGGACGAAAACGTTGGTTGTTTGGTTGGTTGCTTGATTTGGTGTAGGGGACCAAACAGTGAGGTCATCGGCCCCATCAGATTAGGGAAGGAAGGGGAAGGAAGTTGGCTGTGCCATTTCAAAGCAACCATCCCGGATTTCGTCTGAAGTCGTTCAGAGAAATCACGGAAAACGTAAATCAGGTTGGCCGGACGTGGATTTGAACTGTCGTCCTCCCAAATGTGATTCCAGTGTGCTAACCGCTGCGCCACCTGGCTAGGTGAAAAAAAAAAGAAAAGGGCAAGAGATCTGAACACGGGTATCCTGCTCTGCAGTCCATCACCCTGACGACAGTCCGCAGCTCGTGGTCTTGCGGTAGCGTTCTCGCTTCCCGCGCACGGCGTCCCGGGTTCGATTCCCGGCGGGGTCGGGGATTTTCTCTGCCTCGAGATTACGTGTCTTTCATCATCATTGACTCTCAAGTCGCCGAAATGGCGTCAGTTAAAAAGGACTTGCAACTGCGGCGGCTGAACACCCCGAAGGGGGCTCCTGGCCAACAATGCCGTACGGTCATTTCATTTCACCGTGACGACTGAGCCACGACATCGTAGTTTTTACAGTTCGCTCGATATTGCACATCTTGAAGTTGGTCGGTTCATTGTTTCTATTTTGCTTTTTTTTTCACAGTTCAGTACACTTTCTTCCTGTTTTCATGCTTGATCTGTGTTAGGTTTTTGTCGGACTTTCCATTGGACGATTTTACCACTAAATCTGAGGGTGTGCGATGGTGAGTTTCCCCTGTCAGTTGGACAGTGATTATGCCTCGCAAACCGACATGTAAACAATATATGCAGATGTCAGCATTTGGCATAGGACGTGTAGTAAAGCTCAAAGAAACTGGTTGCCACTATTCGACGATGGTGGCAGGAATGGGTGAACAATGGCTGAAAACAACGTTAAGAAAGAAATGGTGGACCTAGAGAAAGACAGAACGAGAGGACCGAGCAATCGTCAGAGAGGCACTCAGAACCCCGGATTCATCATTAGCATCGTCCGACGTGCAACTGGTGCTTCAATGAACATAAGGACCATTAATATGCACCCTTTAAGCCACTACCATTAGCCCCTGTACACTAAAAATCCTGTTTACAGTGGTGTTGGGAACTTTCCGCCTGGAGACTCACTGACTGGAGTAGAATTGTCTTCAGTGATGAGTGCTGCTTCGAACTGAGCCCACACGACCAGCGAAGACGTGTGTGGAGACACCCCAGGCAGCGGTGCGATACCAATCTGATTGTCGCCTGCTGTACGTCCTGATAACCCGGGTGATCGTCTCGGCTGCTATTTATTTTCACAGCAGCCCCCTTTGGTTCTCACACACAGCATCTTTACAGCACAGCCGTATGTCGACGATATTCTACCCACATCTTTGTTGCCCTTCATGGCCAGGGATCCAGGGGTCACATCTCAGTAAGATAATGCCCTGTCACACACGGCGAGACTTCCCACTGCTTGCCTTCGTGCTTGTGAAACCCTAACTTGGCTAGCAAGGTCGCCAGATGTCTTCTCAACCAAAAATGTTTTGCAGCGATATGGGCAAGGCCCTCTACCCATCTCAGGATTTTGACAGTGTAACCCACCAGTTCGACCGAATTTGGCACTTGTCCATCAGGACGACATCCAGCAATTCTTTCAACCAATACCATGCTGAATTACTGCTTGTGTAGGGACTATAGGCAGAGCAATGCATTATTTACTTGCACAGTTTGCAATGCTCTTCCTCTTCAATAAATCATCCGATTTTTGTGAAATTGTAATCATTTGTTTCTCTGCACATGTGAGAGAGCACAAGTTCCTCTCTCACCTACTTTTCGCACACAGAAAATTATTAAAGATTTTATTATCACTTGATGCACCTTGAGCGAGACTGCAGAAAGTTAACAGCCTGAGCGGATGTTGAAGGAGCCTGGTAGAGCCTTTATCATACTTAGCTCGTAGAAACAGCTTGTTGGGAGCTGAAAGTAATTGGCAGCATGCCCATCCCTTAGTGAATCTTGCTAAACAGATCCACAGCCATACAGAGCAAACAGGGCAGCTCTTCGTCAGGACAGGACTCCAGCAGAACAAAGCCGCGATACCTGCTGTGGCGCCAGCAGAAGCCTGGGCAGGGGCGACAGTCTAAAGGAACGCAACTACACAGTGGAGTTGTAAACTAGGCATTGTGTGCAGAGCCACAAATAATAAAAATTCACATTTTTTGTGTTCGCCGATACTGCAAGAAGGTCAGTGATCCACCTCCCTCAGCTGCACCTGTTGTACAAAATAACTGAGAAACGCTTAGTGATGGAATCTTTATTACACCTCATAGCTAGGACTAACAAGCTCCAAGGCGCAGGCGATTTACTTAAAGACCTTTGAGATTTTATGTGTTCGCTTGTTGCTGTGGGGAAGAGGCACCAGAGAAAATCATGTTTTCTCCCTCTGCAAAAACTTTAAAAAGCCACCAATTGGCTATTTTTTTTCAGAGACGCAGGTTTCTTAACGCTTGCCCTGGTTCGACATGAGTTTGTGATGTAGTGTTGGAGGGGAGATTTAGCGCCTCTAGAGCCTTGTGATTGGCTCAAGACGGTGTGAAGGTGGCGTCGTTCGTGCACTTTGAGGGAAAACAGAATTTTTTCGTGGACAGGTGGGAAGCTTTAGGGTGCGGGGACCTTTGCACTGGGAAGCTCTTCTGGTCGAAACTCTGACATGTGTGGCAGAGAGTAAATTGCGATACGTCTGCCTGATCGCTAGACCATGAGATTTTTGCATTTCTTTCGTGTGCGCGATCGATTCACAGGGGCCGCCTCCACGTGTCACCTCCTCCGCCGCACACATCTCGCCAGCTGCAAGTCACGTCATCACATGAAGTAAACAGTGTTACGTACTGCTTCTCCGGCATTATCAGGGCAAACAGATCTTAAACGCCACTTGCTCTCAGCCGCACCTCAGTAGATTTGATCAAAGTCGGCTCAGCATCAGGTCAATTCATACTGCGTTATCCATATTTTCGGGCCAGAGTACTCGACTCACTAGTCACCTAGTTAAACTGTCTTTGGCAACGAGGCGCCACCCAGTGGAGTGTTAATCTTCTGTTAGTTGTTTAGGGAATTCAATCTATAAATTGTTTCGCATAATTTATATTTTGTTTGGTAAAATAAATGTTGTTAGTACACTAAATTTTGCCAACATTCTCAATCAATTAGATACCTTTCACATGCACTTCACATCTGTATATTTCTGTCCCACTGGTTAATTCCTTCGCAGTGTATCGTCATTTTTTTCCGTTTATTTCAGCCAGGACTATGACAGAGCGTTCGTCATGAGTAGCATATTCAATGGCGTGCAAAAAAAAAAAAAAAGCCATATCACCGTTTAAATTTAGTCCTCAAAGGCGTTGTACAGACTAAGAGGCTAATTAAGAAACGTTTCTGCATTTCGAAACAGTTGACAACATCTACAAATACTTTGGCCACAGCATTCTGCAGTGGTAGGATTTAAAAATTTGTTGCATGAATACTTCCTAGTCTAACAATACCACCACTTGCAAAGTAGGTTCGAAATCAGATTAATAATGTTGCTCACGCAGCATATGTTCGCTTTATCGGGCAACGACAAATTTTATTTACTGTGGATGGTATCCTCAGAATGGAAATAATGAAGTCACTTTAAAAAAAGTCATTAATTTTGGCACTTACCTTGAATGGATTCCCACGTAGATTTCGTCTAAGTTGTTATGGCTCATCTTGTTGATTCTAGGGTGATTCCACTTTGACTGCTAGAAGGTCCAGATCTGTATTTCAGCAATATTTGAAGACCTAACAAATGCGTTTTTCAGGAAATTCTTAATGATCAAACATTCCAGATCAGAACAATGGTATGGTAGAAATAATTTTTGACTTCGTGTTCACGATCCACATTTTTTGAAACTTCTTGTAAATTCACATATACTTCTTCTTAATTGTCACATCATGAAGAAAACAGTTTTGTATCAATCTTCGTATATTTAATTTCCACTGTAACCAAACACAAGACTTCACTGTTCTTTTACAAAAGGAAGTAACAACTTAACTTCTGCAAAGTGAAACAAAGACTGCTCCGTGCGCATTCGCGTCAAAATTGTTACATGTCAGTCAAAGATTATGACAGTCTCACAGAAATAAATACACACAAGAACCATATGACTGCAATATATCGATACATCTGAGCACGTATACATCAATAAAACCAAATGTGAATATTGTCAAAAAAAATATGTCTGTTACTTCGCAGAAAAGTAGTACGATATTTCTGGTATCGAGAAATGCGGTTGAAGTGCCGTAATGGTCACGTAAATAAAGAACCATTACACTAGGCACCTATAAAGATAACAACTCCAGCTCGTTAGGATGGCAGATGCGAAATCATTTATAAACATAATTCGTGCTAATAAGAAATGCAACGAAAAACTTGTAACAACAGCTCTTACAAGCTTAACTGAAATCTACATCATTCGTGCCATTTTAAGGTTCAATGTAGAGTGCTAGAAAGAATCAACACGATAGCTACGGCCTTGCTATCTGAGAGTTGTAACGGTCTTGTAGGAAGGAAGGTTAGGGTATAATATCCCGTCGACGATTGTGTCATTGGAAACAGAGCTCAAATTCAGTTAGAAGGAGGATGGGTAACGAAATAAGTCGTATCCTTTTCAGAGGAACTGTTCCCGAATTTTCCTCGGGCGATCTGGGAGAAATCACGGAAAACCTCAATCTGGACGGGCAGACGAGGATTTGAGTCGCCCTCCTCCCACATGTAAATCCAGTGTCTAGCACTGTAACATAGCGCTCGGCTGCAGTCAGACATATTAGGTTTACAGATTTGCTTCTCCAATTTTGCAATAGATAGCGGCAGGTGGTGGTGCGGGTGGTAGGTCTTAAGTGTCACACAGTAGAGAAGAAGGTCCAAATATTAGCTACCTAAGCATTTTACACATTAACACGTTTCTGCTACTGATTAAATTAGTGAAGAAACCCTGGAATGGTACAGTAACATGCACCCTTCAGTTATGGAGGATTAAACAATTAAAAATCATTCTTCTTATTTTAGGTAATTTATTAAAAAAAAACAATAAAAAATGCTGATTTTATTTGTTGGGTCCAAATGTGGGTTTCCTTTAACACAAGGAAAACATATTTAAAGAGGAATTTGATGTTCAAGTTTATTTGCAATAATCACAAATATAAACGCTATTGTCCGTCCCTGAACATTCAGTACGAGTCCACATACAGCACTGGATACAATGAATGCAAATTTCCCCATTGGCGTCCGCTGAAAATGGGCTGTCACAGAACATGCAAGATATACTTGCCCCATAGGGCGTGCAGTCTTCAGAAAGCTCTAAATCACTTTCCTCGTCGTCTAGAGTAGGTTCATCCTCATTAGATAATTCGTCAGACGAAGATAGGTCTACCTTCTTTCTCTTCCGTTGACTTTTTGTTTTCTTTGTCCTTTTTGTTTCTCTAGCCTCTTTATTTGATATTTGAATGTGCTCCAATTTTGATCAGGAAAAGTTAGCTGTCTCTTCCTCTTCAGTGACATGTCCAAGGCACACGTGAACTCTTCCTTGTACGGTGATTCTGCAATGAAGCAAGCTTTCGCAGATTTCTTTGCAGTTGTGGGTGGTTCGGAAATGTCAAAAGAGCTAACAGGAATCGAAGTTTCTGGTTGTGCGTGTGACGAGGAAGGAATGAACACATCAAATTCATAAAACGTTCCTGGCTGAGGAGAGGATAACCTTAATCTGCTGGTAGGTTTACCGTTGAAGGTTCTGTGTTATTCGTTCGCGATTGTCCTGGCTGAGGGTCGATCGATAGGCGAGATGACTGGAGATTCAGAGAAAGATCTGCTCAATTTATATCAGCTGCGTTAGTGGTGAACGGTGCGTTACTGCCAGCCCTCTCTGCTAAAACAAGCGCCATTCGTTTTAAATCGGATAAAGTATAACCAAAAATCCTTTGTTCCGTTGTCACCAAGCAATAAACAAGATCTTCTTCCGGATGTGGTCCTAAAACAAAAGACCTACCTGGCTTATCACTGGAAGCAACTGGAATAACATCTGTTTTCGTACTTAGTCTGCTGGGTGGATCTTGGTACATCATATACTTTTGCAGCCGTTAAAGTCCCCATTTTCTACGCCCTCACAGCAGAGATGGTTTCAGCCATTTTCAAAGGGTCCCACGTCTTCCTTTTGCCCTTGGCTTGTTACCTGGCACACTGAAAAACCAATCTAGAGTAGATTTCAACCAAAATTATAGGAATTGGTCCAAATATGGGCTGGCCCATAATTAGACCCTCCATGATAGCCCATATTTGGACGAGACTGTGGTTCCTGCAAAATGACTCCAATGGTCTTTACGAAATACAGGCAGATTAATGAATACTGGGAAACAGATACTTTAAGATATCAGTAATACTGTTCATCGGACGAACTGCACGCAGAGCTAAGTCAAATTCAAAAGAAAAACAGTGTAATCCACATAGTCGAGGTTTTCACACGCAAAATCTCACCGTAGCCAAACAATATGCATTCGCTTGACCAGTTAATTGTTTAAAGTCGTCCTCGGAGGTGGTGGGGGACAGACCTACACGCGTCGCGGTCAGGTGGCAGCACTTCTCGCGACCCCGGGCCACTTAGCCCATGCTCAACCACCGCCCATGTCTGGACTTGCTCCTGTAAGCTTTGAAATTTGTAAATATAACGCCGTCAGAATATTCGTCGATTTGCGATTGCAATTAAAGTTATTCCCGACTGAATAAGTCAACTTAGGGGCCCAATTGTCGTCATTTAATGTTCTGCTTTAACATGAAGAAATCTACGGCTGAGGCTCTTCGCTGGGTGAGACATATGGGAAGTAGCTATTAGTGAAAGAACGTACAGAGACTTGTGTCGACGGTTCAAGAACGATGATTTTGACGTCAAGTGGAAGGTTTTCGAACCTACTGAAACAGAAAGAAACAATCACAGGAGATCGTTAACGAAAGCCGAGAGCTGAGCAGTGAAAGCCAAATGGCCACAATACAGCTACAGACATGAAAAGGTGATTTTGCAGCATGTCAGTGATCGACTCCATGTCGCAAAACACATCAAAACGTACTTGGAAACGTTGAAATGGGAAGTTCTACGCCACCCGCCGTATTCTCCAACCGTTGGTCCCTCTACCTCCTTTTTCGATAAATGGCACACGGCCCGGTTGACCAGCACTTCCGGTCATATGAATAAGTGTAACATTGGATCGATTCATGGAGCTACTTAAAAGACACCCAGTTCTTCTGCCGCAGAACACGCATGATGCCGGAAAGATGGAAGAAAGTAGTGGCCAGCGATGGCAAATACTTTCAATTGTAAATGTCTTCACAATAAAGCTCGAACTTTAAGGAATAACAGTGCAAGCAAAGTTTTAGAGCTTGAACCAGAGGATTATTCTGCCAACTACTTGACGAAATTTGTAACATCTGTGAAAGATGGGGTATCCAGCGTAAATTGTCTAGCGGACTAAAGCACAGAAGGAGCACTTCGATGAGCTTTAGCGGGGCGAGAAACAGACAGAGCCCTAACTGGGCATAAAGTGACAATTTACCCAGTGATTGACAACATTTATTCGCTACTAAATACCTGGTTTTAGGGGAATAAGTAAGTTGTAGACGCTTACGTAGCAGTACAACCTTTTTGATATATCCCGCTGTGACGAAGGTCATAAAAATGAAGCATTAAAATCTTGTCAGTGATATTTCCTCACCACATTCCTCTTCTGTTTCCGGCGCAAAATCTGAGCGTTCTTTTTTAAAAGATCTACGTCCGGCGCTGAGTCAGGAAGAGTCATCTGGTCTATCGATAATAGAAAGTGGTGGCTGTATGTGGTCCCATTTTATAATTTGTCTTAGATGTGCTAACTGAGCTTAGGTGAATATTCATGACAATGACATACACACACACACACACACACACACACACACATATATATATATATATATATATATATATATATATATATATATATATATCACATAATTATAATTTACCAATTTCTGCACGATTGTAACTGTATCAGTAAGTGGACTGATGCAATGCTGCTCAGTACACTGTCTTTCTGTATCAACTTTGTGTTTAAGATGCAGCGATGAATATAGATAACATGTGGTAATGTGAATGCAAGTGCTTAGCTATCTGTGCTGCGTGCGACATTCATTCCTTGGGTTGTTATGTTCGGACAAACTTTGAAAGAAAATATTTTTTTTTTTTAGCTTCTTGGGCTATAGAAGTTAACATGATAGGAGGCTATGGACATATTGCTAAGGAATTACTGTATTTCGAGAATAGAAGCTAAATATTTGTTCTGAGTCTTAATAAAGACTAGATTAATGCTGACAATGAATGTCTGGACATCAGGGACCGATGCACTCTCTGAAACAATACAGAAGACTGTTCAAGAATTTTTCTTGGTAGAATTAGGATCTCTGCCTAACGTATACTGACTGCTTCGGCGATAGTAAGGATCGCCGCATCGTAAAAGCATCCAGAGCCTGCAGTCGAACTTTTATCTGTTTCAATAGTAAAAAAATTCTACTTACTTAAAGCACGAACCACAATACAATACATAGATAATTTTTAGGACGCAACGCTAGTGCAATTGTACCTTGCACTTGCTTTCTATTTTCAGAGTTACTTGAGAACTTATCCGGTGATTACTCTGTGAATAATTAAAAAAAAATAATAAAAACTATAGATGCATTTACAGGTCAGCTGGGGGGCGGACGGAAGAACATTCAAGTAAGACAAACGCTTCATTATCATTGCAAAAGCAAACAATGAACTTAGACACAATTAGAATCGATAGATAAATGGCAGAAGCTTGAAAGACTTGTATTATTTCTATCAAATGGATGCACCTGCAGATTTATTGGTTGTTTGTTACTAAAACGGGTATCAGCTAGTACAAATGGTTCAAATGGGTATGAGCACTATGGGACTTAACATCTGTGGTCATCAGTCCCTTAAACTTAGAACTACTTAAACCTGACTAACCTGAGGACATCACACACATCCATGCCCGAGGCAGAATTCTAACCTGCGACCGTAGCAGTCGCGCGGTTCCGGACTGAGCGCCTAGAAACGCGAGACCACCGCGGCCGGCTCAGCTAGTACAGTAAAGATTAATTTTGCAAATGGTGAATCGTCTGAACAACATATCAATCAATAACGAAAAGTCAACTTGGGTTTAAATCAATTAGTTTGTGTGTGTGTGTGTGTGTGTGTGTGTGTGTGTGTGTGTGTCTGTGTGTGTGTGTGTGCATGTTGTCAATTTACACTGTTACATATGTACAAACATATACATATCAACTGATGCAACTTCTCTGCCTACACATGCAACACACACTACAGTGCGAGTATGTGTGTGAGTGCAGTTGTTTGGGTCTTTCGCCGGCCGCTGTAGCCTTGCGGCTCTAGGCGCTTCAGCCCGGGACAGCGCTGCTGCTGCGGTCGCAGGTTCGAATCCTGCCTCGGGCATGGATGTGTGTGTTGTCCTTAGGTTAGTTAGGTTTCAGTAGCCCTAAGCTTATGGGACTGATGACCACAGATATTAAGTCCCATAGTGCTCAGAGCCATTTGTTTGGGTCTTTCACTTTATTTTAAATTCCTTAAGATTCAAAAATGGTTCAAATGACTCTGAGTACTATGGGACTTACCATCTGAGGTCATCAGTCCCTTAAACTTAGAACTACTCAAACCTAACTGACCAAAGGACATCACACACATCCATGCCCCAGGCAGGACTCGAACCTGCTACCGTATCAGTCGCGCGGTTCCGGACTGAAGAGCCTAGAACCGCTCGGCCACGGCGGCCGGCATCCCTTAAGAAAGCAAGTGGATGTGGAGTATGATGTTACACTATAACGCATCTCCTACCATCGTAAAATTTCATAGCATATGATCCAGTACTTGACCCAACACGAAGCCTGAGAGTCTCCGATTACATAGGCCACTCTGGTAAGTTTTACATAATTTTTCTGACATGTTACCTTAATGTCAGTCAGCTCCATTAAATATCAATAGCTATTGTGAGCAATATAACATAAACGGATGACAATGGTTATAATCCCAGATTAAATAATAACTCCTACAGAACTGTGATTATTCTTGTTGTTGTTGTTGTGGTCTTCAGTCCAGAGACTGGTTTAATGCAGCTTTCCATGCTACTCTATACTGTGCGAGACTGGTTTAATGCAGCTCTCCATGCTACTCTATCCTGTGCAAGCTTCTTCATCTCCCAGTACCTACTGCAACCTACATCCTTCTGAATCTGTTTAGTGTATTCATCTCTTGGTCTCCCTCTACGATTTTTACCCTCCGCGCTGCCCTCCAATACTAAATTGGTGATCCCTTGATGCCTCAGAACATGTCCTACCCACCGATCCCTTCTTCTAGTCAAGTTGTGCCACAAACTTATCTTCTCCCAAATCCTATTCAATACCTCCTTATTAGTTATACGATTTACCCATCTAATATTCAGCATTTTTCTGTGGCACCACATTTCGAAAGCTTCTATTCTCTTCTTGTCCAAACTATTTATCGTCCATGTTTCGCGCCCCTACATGGCCACACTCCATGCACATACTTTCAGAAACGACTTCCTGACGCTTAAATCTACACTCGATGAAAACAAATTTGTCTTCTTCAGAAACGCTTTCCATGCTAAAGCAACTCTACATTTTACATCCTCTCTACTTTGACCATCATCAATTAGTTTGCTCCCCAAATAGCAAAACTCATCTACTACCTTAAGTGTCTCATTTCATAATGTAATTCCCTCAGCATCACCCGACTTAATTCGACTACATTCCATTATCCTCGTTTTGCTTTTGTTGATGTTCATCTTATACCCTCCTTTCATGACACTGTCCATTCCGTTCAACTGCTCTTCCAAGTCCTTTGCTGTCTCTGATAGAATTACAATGTCATCGGCGACCCTCAAAGTTTTTATTTCTTCTCCATGGATTTTAATACCTACTCCGAATTTTTCTTTTGTTTCCTTTACTGCTTGCTCAATATACGGATTGAATAACATCGGGCAGAGGCTACAACCCTGTATCACTCCCTTCCCAACCACTGCTTCCCTTTCAAGCCCCTCGACTCTTATAACTGCCATCTGGTTTCTGTACAAATTGCAAATAGCCTTTCGCTCCCTGCTTTTTACCCCTGCGACCTTCAGAATTTGAAAGAGATTATTCCAGTCAACATTGTAAAAAGCTTTCTCTAAGTCTACAAATGCTAGAAACGTAGGTTTGCCTTTCCTTAATCTAGCTTCTAAGATAAGTCTACATTTTATATCGTCTCTACTTCGACCATCATCAGTTATTTTTCTCCTCAAATAGCAAAACTCATCTACTACCTGAAGTGTCTCATTTCATAATGTAATTCCCTCTGCATAACCTGATTTAATTCGACAACATTACATTATCCTCGTTTTGCTTTTGTTCATGTTCACCTTACTCCTTTCGTTCAAGACACTGTCCATTCCATTCACTTGCTCTTCCAAATCCTTTGCTGTTTCTCACAGAAATGCAATGTCATCGGCAAGTTTCTATTTCTTCTCTATGCACTTTAATTCCTACTCCAAATTTTTCTTTTGTTTCCTTTATGCTTGCGCAATATACAGATTGAATAACGTAGGGGAAGAAACCAGATGGCAGTTATAAGAGTCGAGGGACATGAAAGTTGGTTCAAATGGCTCTGAGCACTATGGTCATCAGTCCCCTAGAACTTAGAACTACTTAAACCTAACTAACCTAAAGACATCACACAACACCCAGCCATCACGAGGCAGAGAAAATCCCTGACGGTGCCGGGAATCGAACCCGGGAACCCGGGCGTGGGAAGCGTGAACGCTACCGCACGACCACGAGATGCGGACATGAAAGGGAAGCAGTGGTTGGGTAAGGGAGTGAGACAGGGTTGTAGCCTCTCCCAGATGTTATTCAATCTGTATATTGAGCAAACAATAAAGGAAACAAAAGAAAAATTCGGAGTAGGTATTGAAATCCATGGAGAAGAAATAAAAGCTTTGAGGTTCGCCGATGACATTGTAATTCTTTCAGAGACAGCAAAGGACTTGGAACAGCAGTTGAACGGAATGGATAGTGTCTTGAAAGGGGGATATAAGATGAACATCAACAAAAGCAAAACGAGGATAATGGAATGTAGTCGAATTAAGTCAGGTGATAATGAGGGAATTAGATTAGGAAATGAGACACTTAAAGTAGTAAAGGAGTTTTGCTATTTGGGGAGAAAAATAACCGATGATGGTCGAAGTAGAGAGGATATAAAATGTAGATCGGCAATTTCAAGGACAGCATTTCTGAAAAAGAGAAATTTGTTAACATCGAGTATAGATTTAGGTGTCAGGAAGTCGTTTCTGAAAGTATTTGTATGTAGTGTAGCCATGTATGGAAGTGAAACATGTACGATAACTAGTTTGGACAAGAAGAGAATAGAAGCTTTCGCAATGTGGTGCTACAGAAGGATGCTAAAGATTAGATGGGTAGATCACATAACTAATGAGGAGGTACTGAATAGGTTTGGGGAGAAGAGGAGTTTGTGGCACAACTTGACTAGAAGAAGGGATCGGTTGGTAGGACATGCCCTGAGGCATGAAGGGATCACCAATTTAGCATTGGAGGGCAGCGTGGAGGGTAAAAATCGTAGACGGAGACCGAGAGATGAATATACTAAGCAGATTCAGAAGGATGTAGACTGCCGTACGTACTGGGAGATGAAGAAGCTTGCACAGGATAGAGTGGCATGGAGAGCTGCATCAAACCAGTCCCAGGACTGAAGACCACAACAACAACAGGGGATAGGCTACAATCCTGTCTCAGTCCCTTCTCAACCACTGCTTTCCTTTCACGCCTCTCGACGCTTATAACTGCTCTCTGGTTTCTGTACATTCGCTCCCTGTATTTGACACCCTTCCACCTTCAGAATTTGAAAGAGAGTATTCCAGTCAACATTGTCAAAAGCTTCCCCTAGTGCTACAAATCGCTAGAAACGTAGGTTTGTCCTTCTTAATCTATCTTCTAACATAAGTGGTAGGGTCAGTATTGCCTCACGTTGCGAGCTAACATCCCCAAATATGTTCGGGCTCACATGCGGTTACTATTCGTCGAAATGGTTCAAATGGTTCTGAGTACTATGGGACTTAACGTCTATGGTCATCAGTCGCCTAGAACTTAGAACTACTTGAACCTAACTAAACTAAGGACATCACACAACACCCAGTCACCACGAGGCAGAGAATCGTCGAAATGTCTTGGCTCAAACTCGTCTCAGGGTTGAACCGCACGTGTCGTATTACACGCCCTAATTTAGACACTTGTGACCGTCTGGTTAAATTGTCTGGCTGATGGCAAGTTTGCGAAATACAAAGCTAACATAACATAAAATATTAGTAATAGTAAAATCAGGAACTAAATTAACGACCCATAAATGATGTAGGCCACAAGTTGTTATTTGGTTAGAATAACGTTTATTCAGAAAGCAAAGTAGTGGTATTTAGAGTTACTGTTACACTCGAACGAATATCCATTTGACACAACTCGATCATTCATAATCTCATCGCGAAATACAAGTTAACTACGCGAAAAGTTCGAGTTCATATCAGGCGAACGGTTGCTCACCGCTCAGAGACTAAGTCCCGCGATACCACACAACGCGAAATTTTCTAAGTCGTTTCACTTCCTAGCTGCCTGAAGACCGACTGTCCACTTTTGTATCTCAATCCGAACTCTACCCTTTGGTGTCTCCAGCCGAAATGTCCCCTTTCGCGTCTACACCAGCATTGCCCTCTGCCCGTCCCAGGCCGCGTATCCCGCGCGCCGAATATCCTCGCTCAACTGACTGGGGCAGTTCCTTTTCCTGAAGTCGTCCATCTGACTGGCTACAGCTCATTCTAAATTGTTTTACATTTTAACATATTTGAATAATCGAAGCTTGACCACTTTCACCTTCTAAATAAAGTAACAATAATATCCATTACATAATAAACGTTAAATTATTTACTTAAGACCAGTACAATTTCCTTCTTAGCTTCGAATGCCACGACCAGTAGCCTTGCACCAATGTGCTTTCTGATAAGCAAATAGTCCATGTTCCACTACCATAAAATGCTGTGCTCCAAACGTACATTCCCAGAAATTTCTTCGTCAGATTAAGCCCTATGTTTGATATCAGTAGTTTTTTCTTGGCTAGGAATACCCCTATTGCCAGTTCTAGCCTGCTTTTGATGCCCTCTTTGCTCTCTCCGTCATGGGTTATTTTGCTACCAAGATAGCAGAGTTCATGAATTACTTCTACTTCGTGACCATCAATCCTGATGTTAACATTTTCACTGTTCTCATTGTTGCTGCATCTCATTACTTTCGTCTTTCTTTCACTTGCTCTCAATCCATATTCTGTACTTATTAAATTGCTCGCTCAGTTTAGCAGATCCTTTAATTCTTCTTCATTTTTACTGAGGATAGTGGGATGTAGAGGCTTATCTCATCAGGGGTAAGATAGATATTGCCTTTTTTTTATCATCAGTCTGGTTTGATGCGGCGCGCCATTAATCCCTTTCCTGTGCTAACCTCTTCATCTCAGAGTAGCACTTGCAACCTACGTCCTCAATTATTTGCTTGACGTATTCCAATCTCTGTCTTCCTCTACAGTTTTTGCTCTCTACAGCTCCCTCTACTACCATGGAAGTCATTCCCTTATGTCTTAGCAGATGTCCTATCATCCTGTCCCTTCTCCGTATCAGTGTTTTCCATATATTCCTTTCCTCTCCGATTCTGCGTAGAACCTCCTCATTCCTTACCTTATCAGTCCACCTAATTTTCAACACTCCTCTATAGCACCACATCTCAAATGCTTCGATTCTCTCCTGTTCCGGTTTTCCCACAGTCCATGCTTCACTACCATGCAATGCTGTACTCCAGACGTACATCCTAAGAAATTTCTTCCGCAAATTAAGGAGGGTATTTGATATTAGTAGACTTCTCTTGGCCAGAAATGCCTTTTTTGCCATAGCGAGTCTGCTTTTGATGTCCTCCTTGCTCCGTCCGTCATTGGTTATTTTACTGCCTAGGTAGCAGAATTCCTTAACTTCATTGACTACGTAACCATCAATCCTGATGTTACGTTTCTCACTGTTATCTTTTCTACTACTTCATTACCTTCGTCTTTCTCCGATTTACTCTCAAACCATACTGTGTACTCATTAGACTGTTCATTCCGTTCAGCAGATCATTTAATTCTTCTTCACTTTCACTCAGGATAGCAACGTCACCAGCGAATCGTATCATTGATATCCTTTCACCTTGTATTTTAATTCCACTCCTGAACCTTTCTTTTATTTCCATCATTGCTTCCTCGATGTACAGATTGAAGAGTAGGGGCGAAAGGCTACAGCTTTGTCTTACAACCTTCTTAATACGAGCACTTCGTTCTTGATCGTCCTCTCTTATTATTGGCTCAAATGGCTCTGAGCACTATGGGACTCAACTGCTGAGGTCATTAGTCCCCTAGAACTTACAACTAGTTAAACCTAACTAACCTAAGGACATCACAAACATCCATGCCCGAGGCAGGATTTGAACCTGCGACCGTAGCGGTCTTGCGGTTCCAGACTGCAGCGCCTTTAACCGCACGGCCACTTCGGCCGGCTGCTCTTATTATTCCCTCTTGGTTGTTGTACATATTGTATATGAACCGTCTCTCCCTATAGCTTACCCCTACTTTTTTCAGAATCTCGAACAGCTTGCACCATTTTATATTGTCGAACGCTTTTTCCAGGTCGACAAATCCTATGAAAGTGTCTTGATTTTTCTTTAGCCTTGCTTCCATTATTAGCCGTAACGTCTGAATTGCCTCTCTCGTCCATTTACTTTTCCTAAAGCCAAACTGATAGTCATCTAGCGCATTCTCAATTTTCTTTTCCATTCTTCTGTATATTATTCTTGTAAGCAGCTCCGATGCATGAGCTGTTAAGCTGATTGTGCGATAATTCTCGCACTTGTCAGGTCTTGCCGTCTTCGGAATTGTGTGGATGATGCTTTTTCGAAAGTCAGATGCTATATCGCCAGACTCATATATTCTACACACCAACGTGAATAGTCGTTTTGTTGCCACTTCAATGATTTTAGAAATTCTGATGGAATGTTGTCTATCCCTTCTGCTTTATTTGACCGTAAGTCCTCCAAAGCTCTTTTAAATTCCGGTTCTAATACTGGATCCCCTATCTCTTCTAAATCGACTCCTGTTTCTTCTTCTATCACATCAGACAAATTTTCACCCTCATAGAGGCTTTCAATATATTCTTTCCACCTATCTGCTCTCTCCTCTGCATTTAACAGTGGAATTCCTGTCGCACTCTTAATGTTACCACCGTTGCTTTTAATGTTACCAAAGGTTGTTTTGACTTTCCTGTATGCTGAGTCTGTCCTTCCGACAATCATATCTTTTTAGATGTCTTCACATTTTTCCTGCAGCCATTTCGTCTTAGCTTCCCTGCACTTCCTATTTATTTCATTCCTCAGCGACTTGTATTTCTGTGTTCCTGATTTTCCCGGAACATGTTTGTACTTCCTCCTTTCATCAATCAACTGAAGTATTTCTTCTGTTACCCATGGTTTCTTCACAGCTACCTTCTTTGTACCTATGTTTTCCTTCCCAACTTCTGTGATGGCCCTTTTTAGAGATGTCCATTCCTCTTCAACTGTACTGCCTACTGCGCTATTCCTTATTGCTATATCTATAGCGTTAGAGAACTTCAAACGTATCTCGTCATTCCTTAGTACTTCCGTGTCCCACTTCTTTGCGTATTGATTCTTCCTGACTAATGTCTTGAACTTCAGTCTACTCTTCATCACTACTATATTGCGATCTGAGTCTATATCTGCTCCTGGGTACGCCTTACAATCCAGTATCTGATTTCGGAATCTCTGTCTGACCATGATGTAATCTAATCGAAACCTTCCCGTATCTCCCGGCCTTTTCCAAGTATACCTCCTCCTCTTGTGATTCTTGAACAGGGTATTCGCTATTACTAGCTGAAACTTGCTACAGAACTCAATTAGTCTTTCTCCTCTTTCATTCCTTGTCCCAAGCCCATATTCTCCTGTAACCTTTTCTTCTACTCCTTCCCCTACAACTGCATTCCAGTCGCCCATGACTATTAGATTTTCGTCCCCCTGTACATACTGCATTACCCTTTCAATATCCTCATACACTTTCTCTATCTGTTCATCTTCAGCTTGCGACGTCGGCATGTATACCTGAACTATCGTTGTCGGTGTTGGTCTGCTGTCGATTCTGACTAGAACAATCCGGTCACTGAGCTGTTCACAGTAACACACCCTCTGCCCTACGTTCCTATTCATAACGAATCCTACACCTGTTATACCGTTTTCTGCTGCTATTGATATTACCCGATACTCATCTGACCAGAAATCCTTGTCTTCCTTCCACTTCACTTCACTGACCCCTACTATATCTAGATTGAGCCTTTGCATTTCCCTTTTCTGATTTTCTAGTTTCCCTACCACGTTCAAGCTTCTGACATTCTACGCCCCGACTCGTAGAACGTTATCCTTTCGTTGATTATTCAATCTTTTTCTCATGGTAACCTCCCCCTTGGGAGGTTCCCTCCCGGAGAACCGAATGGGGGACTATTCCGGAATCTTTTGCCAATGGAGAGATCATCATGACACTTCTTCAATTACAGGCCACATGTCCTGTGGATACACGTCACGTGTCTTTAATGCGGTGGTTTCCATTGCCTTCTGCATCCTCATGTCGTTGATCATTGCTGATTCTTCCGCCTTTAGGGGCAATTTCCCACCCCTAAGACAAGAGAGTGCCCTGAACCCCTACCCGCTCCTCCGCCCTCTTTGACAAGGCCGTTGGCAGAATGAGGCTGACTTCTTATGCCGGGAGTCTTCGGCCGCCAATGCTGATTATTTATCATAATTTAGGCAGTGGCGGGGATCGAACCCGGGACCGAAGACGTTTTGATTATGAATCAAAGACGCTACCCCTAGACCACCGTCTACAGGAAAATTAAAGAGACCTTTGGAAAAAAGAGAAACACTTAAATGAATATCAAGAGCACAGATGGAAACCCATTTCTGAGCAAAGAAGGGAAAGCTGAAAGGTGGAAGGAGTATATAGAGAGTCTATACAAGGGCGATATACTTGAGGACAATATTATGGAAATGGAAGAGGATGTAGATGAAGATGAAATGGGAGATACGATACTGCGTGAAGAGCACTGAAAGACCTGAGTCGAAACAAGGCCCTGGGAGTAGACAACATTCCAATTCCATTAGAACTACTGAGGCCTTGGGAGAGCCAGTCCTGACAAAACTCTACCATCTCGTGAGCAAGATGTATGAGACAGGCGATATACCCTCAGACTTCAAGAATAATATAATAATTCCAATTCCAAAGAAAGGAGGTGCTGACAAATGTGAAAATTACCGAACGATCAGTAAGCCACGGATGCAAAATACTATTCTTTACAGACGAATGGAAAAACTGGTAGAAGCCGACCTCGGGGAAGATCAGTTTGGATTCCGTAGAAATATTGGAACATGTGAGGCAATAGTGACCCTACGACTTATCTTAGAAGCTAGATTAAGGAAAGGCAAACCTACGTTTCTAGCATTTGTAGACTTAGAGAAAGCTTTTTACAATGTTGACTGGAATAATCTCTTTCAAATTCTGAAGGTCGCAGGGGTAAAAAGCAGGGAGCGAAAGGCTATTTGCAATTTGTACAGAAACCAGATGGCAGTTATAAGAGTCGAGGGGCTTGAAAGGGAAGCAGTGGTTGGGAAGGGAGTGATACAGGGTTGTAGCCTCTGCCCGATGTTATTCAATCCGTATATTGAGCAAGCAGAAAAGGAAACAAAAGAAAAATTAGGAGTAGGTATTAAAATCCATGGAGAAGAAATAAAAACTTTGAGGGTCGCCGATGACATTGTAATTCTGTCAGAGACAGCAAAGGACTTGGAAGAGCAGTTGAACGGAATGGACAGTGTCATGAAAGGAGGGTATAAGATGAACATCAACAAAAGCAAAACGAGGATAATGGAATGTAGTCGAATTAAGTCGGGTGATGCTGAGGGAATTACATTATGAAATGAGACACTTAAGGTAGTAGATGAGTTTTGCTATTTGGGGAGCAAACTAATTGATGATGGTCAAAGTAGAGAGGATGTAAAATGTAGAGTTGCTTTAGCATGGAAAGCGTTTCTGAAGAAGACAAATTTGTTTTCATCGAGTGTAGATTTAAGCGTCAGGAAGTCGTTTCTGAAAGTATGTGCATGGAGTGTGGCCATGTAGGGGCGCGAAACATGGACGATAAATAGTTTGGACAAGAAGAGAATAGAAGCTTTCGAAATGTGGTGCCACAGAAAAATGCTGAATATTAGATGGGTAAATCGTATAACTAATAAGGAGGTATTGAATAGGATTTGGGAGAAGATAAGTTTGTGGCACAACTTGACTAGAAGAAGGGATCGGTGGGTAGGACATGTTCTGAGGCATCAAGGGATCACCAATTTAGTATTGGAGGGCAGCGCGGAGGGTAAAAATCGTAGAGGGAGACCAAGAGATGAATACACTAAACAGATTCAGAAGGATGTAGGTTGCAGTAGGTACTGGGAGATGAAGAAGCTTGCACAGGATAGAGTAGCATGGAGAGCTGCATCAAACCAGTCTCAGGACTGAAGACCTCAACAACAACAACAACAATGTTATCAGATAACCTTGTCACTGACAGCCGTTCAGTCTGAATTTTAATTCCACTCGTGAAACTTTCTTTTATTTCTATCATTGCTTCTTCGATATCTAGTTCGAATAGAAGGGGCGAAAGTCTATATCCTTGTCTATACCCTTTTTAATCCGAGCACTTCGTTCTTTGTCTTCCACCTTTATTATTCTCTTTTGGCTCTTGTACGTGTTGTATATTACCCATCTTTCCCTACAAGTTATCCTTATTTTCCTTAGAATTTCGAACATCTTGCATCACTTGTCATTGCCGAAAGCTTTCCCTAGGTCGACAGATCCTACGAACGTGTCTTGATTTTTTGTTTAGTCTTGCTTCGATTATCGGCAGCAACGTCAGAACTGCCTCTCTATTTCATTTATAATACACTCCTGGAAATGGAAAAAAGAACACATTGACACCGGTGTGTTAGACCCACCATACTTGCTCTGGACACTGCGAGAGGGCTGTACAAGCAATGATCACACGCACGGCACAGCGGACATACCAGGAACCGCTAGCTGCGCAGCATTTGTGCACCGCCGCCGTCAGTGACAGCCAGTTTGCCGTGGCATACGGAGCTCCATCGCAGTCTTTAACACTGGTAGCATGCCGCGACAGCGTGGACGTGAACCGTATGTGCAGTTGACGGACTTTGAGCGAGGGCGTATAGTGGGCATGCGGGAGGCCGGGTGGACGTACCGCCGAATTGCTCAACACGTGGGGCGTGAGGTCTCCACAGTACATCGATGTTGTCGCCAGTGGTCGGCGGAAGGTGCACGTGCCCGTCGACCTGGGACCGGACCGCAGCGACGCACGGATGCACGCCAAGACCGTAGGATCCTACGCAGTGCCGTAGGGGACCGCACCGCCACTTCCCAGCAAATTAGGGACACTGTTGCTCCTGGGGTATCGGCGAGGACCATTCGCAACCGTCTCCATGAAGCTGGGCTACGGTCCCGCACACCGTTAGGCCGTCTTCCGCTCACGCCCCAACATCGTGCAGCCCGCCTCCAGTGGTGTCGCGACAGGCGTGAATGGAGGGCGAATGGAGACGTGTCGTCTTCAGCGATGAGAGTCGCTTCTGCCTTGGTGCCAATGATGGTCGTATGCGTGTTTGGCGCCGTGCAGGTGAGCGCCACAATCAGGACTGCATACGACCGAGGCACACAGGGCCAACACCCGGCATCATGGTGTGGGGAGCGATCTCCTACACTGGCCGTACACCACTGGTGATCGTCGAGGGGACACTGAATAGTGCACGGTACATCCAAACCGTCATCGAACCCATTGTTCTACCATTCCTAGACCGGCAAGGTAACTTGCTGTTCCAACAGGACAATGCACGTCCGCATGTATCCCGTGCCACCCAACGTGCTCTGGAAGGTGTAAGTCAACTACCCTGGCCAGCAAGATCTCCGGATCTGTTCCCCATTGAGCATGTTTGGGACTGGATGAAGCGTCGTCTCACGCGGTCTGCACGTCCAGCACGAACGCTGGTCCAACTGAGGCGCCAGGTGGAAATGGCATGGCAAGCCGTTCCACAGGACTACATCCAGCATCTCTACGATCGTCTCCATGGGAGAATAGCAGCCTGCATTGCTGCGAAAGGTGGATATACACTGTACTAGTGCCGACATTGTGCATGCTCTGTTGCCTGTGTCTATGTGCCTGTGGTTCTGTCAGTGTGATCATGTGATGTATCTGACCCCAGGAATGTGTCAATAAAGTTTCCCCTTCCTGGGACAATGAATTCACGGTGTTCTTATTTCAATTTCCAGGAGTGTATAATATATTTCTTTAAAGTCAGTACCACCATGAGACTGATGTTTATTTACAGTGTTACATTTACACTTACACAATCATGATTTCGGCTTCAAAGCGCCATTATCATATGTTTTAAAAACACATGATTGTATGAGTTTAAATGTAACACTCTAAATAAACAACAGTCTAATGGCGGTACTGACTTTAAAGAAATATTTCCTTTATCTTCTCTAAAACCAAACTGATCGTCATCTAACACATCGTCAGTTTTCTCTTCCATTCTTCTCCATATTATTCTCATCAGCAACTTAGATGCATTAGCGGTTAAGCTGACTGTGCGATAATTCTTGCACTCGTCCGCCTTTGCAGTCTTCGGAATTGTGTGGATGATATTTTTCCGAAAGGCAGATGGTATGTCGCCAGACTCATACATTCTAAACATCAACGTGAATAGTCGTATTGTTGCCAATCCCCCCCCCCCCTTTTTCCCCCAATGATTTTCCAATACTGACTTCAATACGAAGTACGATATCTGGAAAATTATTCCGCAAATTCCATTTTACTGAACTGGAAATCAGGCAAGTAATTCTTTCAAATATATGTAGATATTATTACGTTCGTCTTACATCAGGAAATGAGTCGTGTAAAATCGTTGCATTTACTTCACCTAAAAATTAAACTTAGTTTACATAAATGTTTAGCATACACCTCAATGGACGGACATTGTGTAACTACGGCTGGGAAGAAGACCACCCGTAGTATAATGCACGGTACTGTTGTCGGCTTATAGTCCGGTGACGTCTCATTGTAATCTGAACTGAAAGAAAATTTTGCTCTAACTGGGATCCGAAGTGCAGGCTCTAAGCTGCCGGATCACTTGCCAACAATTCTTCCGAATCGTAAGTTAGGTATCCTTTTACACAATGATGAAAAAATCTCGTAAAGATTAGTTGTAAGTTTCAGCTCGACCTTTTGTCCCCGTAGAAATGCAATTATTATTCCCCTGCGTGGAATTTCGTTTTACTAATTTACTCAAATACTGGGTCACAATATGGACAACCTTTCATTTGCATGCAACTATTTTCGATCAGTTTTCTAACAGAGTTTAAAATACGTCTTACTCGTATCGTATCTAACAATAGCAGCCCTTGTTTTTCTTTTCTCTCGAAGAGTCTCAGAGTAAAGGATGAGCGCAGGTCAGAGAATTCCAAGCACAATGCACTCTTACAGATACCTCACAATAAACATCATCTCTGGCGCAATGCGTACCCGAAAATACATTGTGGTTGACTATAGTGGTCTGTCACGCTCACCTATTTGCCTGGCTCGTATGTTACCCAATGTGCGTCGAGTGGAAATACGAAAACCCAGCAATAACAGGTGGTTTATGTTTCAACAGATGTAATTTAGCTACAGTTGTGTTACAGCTGTGCACTTATCCGAAAAAACGACGCTGCACCTTCCACAGCCGAAAGCATCCGACAATGCCACCAGACGTTTCAAGAGACAGGTTGTTTATGCAAGGGGAAATCCCCAGGTCGCCCCCCGTGTGCTTGTTCAAGATGTGGAGCGCATTTAACAGAGTTTTGGACGTAGTCCAGAGAAGTCTACTCGTCGTGTAAACCGAAAGTTAGCCACATTCATCAGTTATCTGTCTGGCGTGTTTTGCAGCGGAGAATGTTTTTCGAATATACATAATTCAAAAGCTGCAATCCGTTAATGATGGTAACAAACAACACCATGTAGAGTTTTGTGAACTGATTCTGGGCGTATAAGTGAAAAAGGCCACTGTCTTTTTCTATTTATTGTTCAATGATGAGCTACTTTCGTTTTAATGTGGCAAGTTGTTGTGTACATAGTTCCGCGTAGTCAGCACGTACACAACTTTACCACTAGAGCGCGCCCCGCTAAGCACAACAGCGCAGGCGCAGCGCTCGTCCGTCTCCGATCTACGAGATGGCGCTGCCATAAAGACGGACCAAACTCTGCTTCCGCCGATCCGCGTATTAATGTGTAACGCAGCCAATGAGATTGCTGCTAACGTAGAACCTTTTCTCCTCGCGGATCACACTCGCGCAGTGATACCTGAACGCGCGAGGTATTATAACGAGTGTACGGACCTCCGATTATTCAGTCTGCACCAGTTTTCACCAGTCTGCATTAGTCTGTAGTCAAGTTTCAGTCTGCGCCTAATAAGATTATCATATTCCTGTACATAGCCATGAAGAGAAATGTGTAGACACTTTGTCAAGTATCAGAGATATGTGAGAATAAGATTAACGTACCAAGACCAAAGGAACTTCAGATTGTCAATTGTAAACAGCATCTAGAATCAAGTTACGTAATGTCTATGATTTTTATTCTTTTAATAAATGTGTGTGACAATTAATCAAGTTCTGTTTAAAATTGGTCACCGTCAATCTGCTACTCTAAGCGTGCAAGTGGCATTTCTATCGTCTGACCTAAAGGCAGAAGATAAACACGCCACGATAAGACCGCGAGACATATTGCTGACACTCGCCTACTTCGTTAGAGCGATAAGTCAAATAATCTGATGGTGTGTGTACCGAAGGTCTTACAGTACGCACACCACACAAGTGATCCGCCACAACCTAATAATATGGGGAACACGGCAGTAATGTGCCAGTGTCGTGCATAAGAGAGACTCTCCAATGTTTCATGAGATTTTCGCCATTTTTCGGAAAAGTATTTATGACCTTTTTTTAGGAAAACATGGTTAAAGTATCACGTAGCTCGATACGTTGGATATCTCGATTATTGCACTACTGCAAGAAAATAGGAAAAAATTTATTTTAACAGGTCGCTCTGGAATCTGCAAGTAAGAGAATTTCTTGAAAATGAGCTGTAAGGGGCGCATGCGTCTCACATTCCACCACTGACCACTGATCGCTTGATCTAACCATATGTAATTTTTTGCATGTATGTCTTTTGAAAGGGGGGAGGAGTGACACTCCATCTATGTGCTCACCCTTTTGGTAACTTTTGCGGCTGGTCCTGGTGGAGGTTCGAGTCCTCCCTCGGGCATGGGTGTGTGTGTTTGTCCTTAGGGTAATTTAGGTTAGGTAGTGTGTAAGCTTAGGGACTGATGGCCTTAGCAGTTAAGTCCCATAAGATTTCACACACATTTTTTTGATAACTTTGAGTTAACTGCGACATAACAGGCAACAGCAGTGAATGCGGAGACTCCAGACATGCTCGCAAAATTATGGGACAAATTTGACAATAATCTCGGTGATCTTGTCTCTGGTGGAGGACACACTGAACATTTGTGGAAAGTAAGTGAAAAATTCGATAGTAAAAGTAACTGCTAAAATACCCTGAGGATTTATGTGCATGCATGTAAAAGATATGATAAACTTTGTAGCGCAATACGTGAGTTAAAATCCATTCTAAGCTACTATCTCTATTCACGTCAAAGATATAGTCTTGTGAAATCGAAAGAATTTTTTTGAAATAGCCTATACTTTTGAATTTTTTACTGTAATTTTAGTAATGTGAGATTATTGACAATAAACCTCATAAAGGAGAGCGGCAGACTTGGATTTTGTGACTAAATACAGTGCTAGTTCTGAAATCAGCTGTTGATAAACAAACACCATATCAGTAACTGGAGAGTTGGTTGGTTGGTTTGGGGAAGGAGACCAGACAGCGAGGTCATCGGTCTCATCGGATGAGGGAAGGACTGGGAAGGAAGTCGGCCGTGCCCTTTTGAAAGGAACCATCCCGGCATTTGCCTGGAGCGATTTAGGGAAATCACGGAAAACCTAAATCAGGATGGCCGGACGCGGGATTGAACCGTCGTCCTCCCGAATGCGAGTCCAGTGTCTAACCACTTCGCCACCTCGCTCGGTAAACTGGAGAGCTCTTTCCATATCAGCAGTGCACACTGATATTAATAGTTGATCCTGTGTTTGCTGCTTTATAACTTCAAAAGTATAGTACAGAAGAGAGTGCTGTTCTTTGCCTATACCACAATCTCTATTAAACGTATTGCATAAAGAGGGTCTTCAAGTCTCTTAGTGCTGTACGTTTCGCACTGGGTTGGGTTGGGTTGTTTGGGGGAAGAGACCAAACAGCGAGGTCATCGGTCTCATCGGATTAGGGAACGATGGGGAAGGAAGACGGCCGTGCCCTTTCCAAGGAACCATCCCAGCATTTGCCTGGGGCGATTTAGGGAAATCACGGAAAACCTAAATCAGGATGGCCGGACGAGGGATTGAACGGTCGTCCTCCAGAATGCGAGTCCAGTGTGCTACCACTTCGCTACCTCGCTCGGTTTTCGCACTGGAATTCGTTATGGGCATCTCCATGTTTGCAGGGTTGCACACTCCCGCAGTGGCTTCATGAGAAACGTTGATACCTTCCACTTGCACTCGTGTAGTAGTTTGGCTTCTAAGTTTTAAATGGGACCTGTCCCAACCAATACTATTTATTTTACCCTAAAGTGACAAAAGTGATGGGATAGCAATATGCACGTATACAGATGGCGGTAGTATCGCGTACACAAGGAATGAAAGAGTGGAGCTCTCATTTTTACACAGATGATTCATGCGAAAAGGTTTCGGAAATGATTATAGTCGCACAACGGGAATCAACAGACTTTGAACGCGAAATGGTAATTGGAGCTTGACGCTTGGCATATTCCATTTCGAAAATCGTTAGAGAATTCAATATTCCGCGATTCATAGTATGAAGAGTGTGCCGAGAACAATTAATTTCAGGCATTAGCTGTCATCACGGACAATTCAGCTTCCGGCGGCCTATCCTTAACGATCGTGGGCAGCACCGTTCGCGTAGAGCTGTCAGTGCTAACAGACAAGCAACATTGTGTGAAATAACCGCAGTAAGCAATGTGGGACGTACGACAGACGTCTCCGTTACGACAGTTTGTCGAAATTTGGCGTTAACGTGATATGGAAGCTGATGACCGGCGAATGCCTTTGCTAACTTCACGACATCGCCTGCAGCGCCTCTCCTGGGATCGTGACCATATCGGTTGGACGCTAGAAGACGGGAAACCGTGGCCTGGTCAGATGAGTCCTGATTTCAGCTGGTAGGAGCTGATGGTATGGTTCGAGTGAGGCAGATCCCTCACCCCCACCCCCCGAAGCCATGGTCCTTGGTTGTCAGTAAGGCACTTTGTAAGCTGGTGGTGGCTCCACAATGTTGTGAGCTATGGAATGGACTTATCATTGCCTGGAAATTGTGATGTTCGACGCTAGACGATCGAACTTTTACGGGTGCATAATCGAGAGGTGAGTTCGTGCGAAAACTTCTGCACCAGCGACACTTTCGCAATTGTCAACTGCTATAGAAGCAGAATGGCTAAAAATTCCTTCTGCAGGGGCTTCCAACGACTTTTTGAGTCCTGCTACGTCGAATTGCTGGACTACGTTAGGCGAAAGGAGGTCCGACTCGATAATAGGAGGTGTACCATGGCTTTTGTCACGTTAGTATACTTTGCTTCTGCTTCAGCACTAAAAGGGTGAAGTAGAAACATTTTGTGTAAATGACGGTGACAAAAGAATGATCTAAAATGTGTTGTCATTCATTAAGGCAAGAGTCGAAGGAGAAAAGCTACTAAAGGCCAACATTTTCTTGAAACGTATTGTTGTGTCTATCGTACGTTCACCCAAACTTCCTTTTCATATCTAAAATCTTACAGAAGATTATGCGTAGTCACTTTTACTATTGTGCCCTAAGAAGTGTGTGTGTGTGTGTGTGTGTGTGTGTGTGTGTGTGTGTGTGTGTGTGTGCCCACTGATGAACACCAGTAATACCAAGAAGATCTTGATAGAAAGTTTCTATCTACTCCAGCTCAGACAACATTTACACTGAATTCAGGCTGTTCAGTCACCGATTTGTGAACGTCAAACATTGGATAATGTAAACTAACCGGATGTGCAAATCGGAGACAACAAGGATAGCATTGATTCGGCGCCTGGTGGCACTAAAACTTCCACTTCTAACACCTGTGCAAGCACTACTGGCAACGAGAGACTGCAAGAAATATAATAACTCTTTCTCTATAAACGGGGTGTCTCACTAAATTCTGCCACCTCATATAAGTTCGAAATGACATAAAATTTGAAAAATGCAATTGGCCAGGGATGCACCTCTATCAGGGGATGGTTCAAATAGCTCTGAGCACTATGGGACTTAACATCTGAGGTCATCAGTCCCCTAGAACTACTTAAACCTAACTAACCTAAGGACATCACACAATCTATGTCCGAGGCAGGATTTGAACCTACGACCGTAGGGGTCACTCGGTTCCAGACTGAAGCGCCTAGAACCACTCGGTCACAGCGGCCGGCATCAGGGGATTCATGGGCAGTATGCATAACGCATAAAGTTCAACGAACACCACTTTCAACATAAAATTACGCTTATTTAAGTGGCACATATTTTTTTACCGAAATGAAAACCAAAAGTATAATTATTTATGACAAACTTGGTCTTATTGTTATAAACCTCATACCTTGTGAAGTATTAGACCATAAACGATAGTAACTGCGCCGCATTTTCTGCGGTAATGCGCGGGGCAAGGGTTCCCTACAGCGTCCGGCAGCTTGTTGTAAACAGACCACCAAGTGTATGCACGTTCTAGCTACACTGTTCAGTATACTGGTGTCTCTTGCTCGGCTTTCCTGTACTACTGTCGGTATCAAACAAGAAAATACACTGTGATGCACTTCAAGTACGTTCCGAACAGTGCTTCCCCCGTTTTGCCGTAGCTTGTGACATTTGCGATCGTCTCGCTGATATTCTGGTCATCAGAAATGAAGAAAAAGTAGATATGATGTTCATTTAGGGCGAATGTCACAGAAATACAGCCACAGTGGTAGCTACCCAGATCGACAGCGTCCATCACATGATACCCCATCCATGTATCATGGAAACAGGCAGATGGGCACCCAAAAAGCGTTAACTACAATTACAGTAACTAGCAGTAACAAAGAAATTCCTATTCTGGCTGCTGTAGCACACAATCCTGGGGTGAGTGTACAAAAGACTGGACGCGACTCTGGAATAAGCCGAGATACTAGTGTATGGAGAATGTTGTATGGCCATATGTTTCATCAGTACTGTATTTCACTCCATCAAGAACTGTACTTTGATTACTGCATTGAATTCTGTAGTTTCATACTTCAGCAGTTGCAGCGTCATCCTGACTTTCTACGTGATACGTTGTTTACGGATGAACCTTCATTCACAAATCATGGTCATGTGAATCTGTGGAAGATGCATTACTGCTTCGTGCAAAATCCCCACTGGGTTAGCGTGGCTGCTCATCAACTTTAGTGGGATGTCAATGTTTAGGGCAGTAGCATTGCTAACCGCACTGTAAGCCCCTGTTTTTATTGGGGAACAGTAACCGGAAGGCGATATGCATCATTTCTGCAAAAAAAAATCTCTTTTCATAGAGGAAATGGAAATGTGTCTTTGAATATGGTTTCAGCACTACGCACGTGTTCCCAGGAAGTTGTGGGTGCAAAGTTTCCAAATAGGTGGAAGGGACTGGGAGGTCCTGTGAGCTGGCCAGTCCGTTCTCCCGACGTGACGCCATTATTCTTTCTCTAGGCCTCAGTGAAAGAGTGAGAGTACTACGAAGCCCCACAACGACCCCAGAGTATATGCAACCCACAGACATACATGACTAGACTGGCAATACCGTATACAGTATGTCACTGAAGCCAGCACATTAGTACAGCAATATGGCGGCAATATGGCGGCGTGCGCAAAGGGCGATTAAATAGCCGTTTATTTACTGATAAAACAGTCGTAAGAAATAGGGATGAACTGATATAATTACATTACCTTTCGAGTTTTGACAAAATGGTTAATACATGCGTCGTGTTTGGTTTATTTCTTGCGTAGCAGACAGAAGATACAAGGACAGGAGCATGTTACATTGCAAGAATAACTAGAAACATCTTACGTATTTTTGCTTTTGTGCTGTATGTAATCCTATATAATTACATTACAGTTTCTCTTGTCTGAAATACCAGCCATGATTATACACAATTTAGTGGGTTTCATAAATCTAGTATTAACACACGTAGCTTAATAATGTTTCGATCAACTTTGACCTTTCTTCGATTAGTGCGCTCGTGTAAGTGCTCCTGTAAGTAGAACATGCTACTTGTTGCTGTTAACAAGTATCTTTGTTCATTTTCTTACGAAAATTGCGCTCTGCTTTAAACGTGTGTATATGCAACTTGATGTTCTTCTCATAACACGATTCTGCAATGTATGTGTTAACCTCAACTAGTGCGCAAATATTTGCTCAACTGCAGAGTTTTATTAGACCACCCTGTAAAGGTTACAACTTCATATGGTTTCAGAAAACTCGTAGTAGTATCGTACACAAACTTGCTGACGCCCCCACCTTACCATACCAAACGTCAGGCTTCAGTAAAATATGCATATCTGCCGGTCAGGTAATGTATGTCTGTGGTATTACTGCTACGCGTGCAGTAGTATCTGTGGAAACATTACAATCTCTGCAACGCTCACTTGTTCACCGTCCTCATAAGTATATTGATATAAACGATGGGCACTTCTAACGCCTGCTGAGGTGACGAAGGTTCATTGGACATGACGCTACCGATTATTTGTGAGTGCGTTTTCCGTTTTGGAACTCCCGTACAAACATAAAGTTTCTGTGGGTTATGTGCCACTAATAATTGTGTGCAGGACACTAGAACCACGTCTTATTACTAAATTGTACCTCTATCATTCATTTATGTAGAAGAAAACATGCATGTGCCATTAAAAAAACGTAGCTTTGTGTTGAGAGTGATGTTTATTTACTTTTATGCATTGTGCATTGCTGCCCATTGTGTGAGCCCCAGACAGCATGTTGCAGGACGAGTGTAGGCCACTCTTGCCCTGATCATTAAGGCAGAAACCGGGGCGCTGTTGCCATCGCTTAAAATCTTATAGTTCAGAATACATGAGGTTTAGAACATTGAAACCAATTCTGCCATCATTAACTGTTCCTCTAGAAATTGTGGTGTTCCTTGACCTGGATTACGCATTCCTGGTCATTGTATGAGCCCCTGACATAGGTGCATTCCTGGCCAATTGCATTTTTCATATTTGGCTTCATTTCGGAAATATATGAAGTGACAGTGTTAGGTGAGACACCCTGTATGTTTGGAAAAGTTACATAAACAGAAAAAAACCTTACAAGTCTTTGTCCTCAACGCTGGCTGCTATACTCATCATTGGACGCAGTTATATACATCGTTGAGAAATTTTTCCAACGGTTTTGGAAAATTAGGTTTGTTATATCATACGTAGGTGATGACAGCACTAACTGACTACAAACGTTTGCAGTCGAGGAAAGATGATGCAGCAACTAAAAGTACCTTTAGATACCAAGAGTTCTTTAGTCTGAATTCATTAGCAGTTGGTGAAGGTTATAGGGTATGTCGATTCCAATCTCTTATGTTGTAATTTACGGAGATCAGACCGTATTTCTGTCGGTGTTTTTTGAGGGACGCGTTGCTCATAGTCGAGATTTTCATCATGCACATGAAGGAGGTCAATAGGGCACGATTATAAACATGTGTGCTGGTGAAAATCTGCATGAAATGAAAGAAACAAAATATACGAACGCAATTTCAAAAATTGTTCGTGAATAAGTTTTTGCTATATACGAGTAGTGCGGTACTTCGCACTCGACTAGTTAAACAGTATAAGTTCTTATAATTACATGAGAAATTAACATCCTTCATCATGAGCATGATATACCCCAGCACCATAGTATCTGAGCACGAATGTTTGATGTGCAGTAGATAGATCTTCGTGATCCAGTCCAGTGGGCTCCTTTAGTCATTAATATCTTGATGAAGACGTGTGTATTCCACATCAAGAATTTTCAGATGCCACAATAATTGATCTTTATTGCTCATAAAGTTATGTTTATCACCTGGGAAAAATCGTGAACACCCGCAGATTGCTACTTACACGTTGCCACTGTAGACCAAAATGTTGTGAAAAAGTTAGACATCTTTTATTTAGCATCGCTTCTGCATTACATATAAGAAATTACTCCAGTTTTGTTTGGAACAGAGATTCAAAAAAGATTTAACGTTACCTCTGTGAACAAAAGTCACACGTTTCTTCATTATAACCAACACACCTCGACTCAAACGAAATTCTTGTTTATGTGGCCCTTGAATATATTTTTCTTCTTCATAAAATCGACAAATTTGTTGTAATGGTTTTAAAATTATTTTACATTGTAATTAATTTCGAGCAAGAAACATTTGTGTCCAGGCGCTCATGCACAGCAGATAGCAGTACAGTGACAATACAAAGTCAGACTAAAATAAATATTCCAGGAAGCAAAGAACAATTTTCATACAATGGGATGACCAGTTCCCATTTGTTGTTGTTGAGGACTTTTTAAAACACTTTTATCTAAACCTGACGTCGGACCACTGATTCTTTAATACACCACACTAAATGCTATTAAAGTATTACTAAGAGGGATTATGTTCAGTTTCACTTCCTCGCCCTTTTTCTGTCCGTTTCTGTTTCACACGAAGTCTCAGTGTGTCGGAGAGAACAAGCATTTCAAAAGTAAGGTAGAAAAATCATGGCTCTAGCGCACCACCAAGGAGGAAATTGTTAGAAACTGTATTTGGTGTAAGACAAACTGAAACACAAACAGGTCAATTTCTTTATTAAGCCTCCACGAACTGTTTCCATGGTCCATATATTCATGCTAAGTGGTTTACATTTTCCGTTTCATTCCCAGCAATCAGTTGTTTGTTGGCGTTTCATTTTGCTATAAGATCACTTAAATGCCACTTGGTTCCAGAATGTGACCCCGAATCTTGCGGTATAAACAATGCCAGGTTAATATAGGTTACGCTGTATAAGGCAACATTCAGTGCTAGATTATGGACAACAACTGACGTATAGCTTTTCTTATAAAAGGATGGGATAGGGAAGTTGACGGGTGGGGTTTGAAAATTGTAGGAGACCAAACTTGTTTACAATAAGCAGGTTCAAATGGATGTAAGGTGCAGGAAGTATGCAAAAATGTGAAACTACTTGCACAAGATAAATCGGCGAGGAGAGCTCCATCAAACCAGTCTTTCGATTCAAGACAACTGCAACATGGCAAAATGAAACGCGAAATAGAGAACTAGCTACATCAAGAAAATGAAAACTATTGTGAATACCTGAGAAGGAAGCATTAAACCCTTGAAGCTGTTCCTGAAGATTTAATAAAAAACTGACTGAAACATATATATGTATTTTGTCATATAGATGGAAAGCTATTTTTTCTTCAAAAAATATACCTAGCGATTCGCCTAAAATTATCACCGAGATTGCTTTCGAAAAGAGATCGGCAAATTATGTGTTGATTTCAAGGAATGGAATCGTTGTCCATGTCCGCCCCATAACAACTACCACTAGCACGGTACATTTGCCTATTGCGGCAGTATGTATCTTTTGAATAAGTGAATTCAGAACAAAGGTCATTAAGCAGATGGCAGTTATTAGAGTCAAGGGGCATGAAAGGGAAGCAGTGGTTGGGAAGGGAGTGAGACAGGGTTGTATCCCATCCCCGATGTTATTCAGTCTGTATATTGAGCGACCAGTAAAGGAAACAAAAAAAAATTCGGAGTAGGAATTAAATATATATGGAGAAGAAATAAAAACTTTGAGGTTTGCTGACAACATTGTAATTCTGTCAGAGACAGCAAAGGACCTGGAAGAGCAGTTGAACGGAATGGACAGTGTCTTGAAAGGATGATATAAGATGAACATTAACAAAAGCAAGACGAGGATAATGGAATGTAGTCGAATTAAGTCGGGTGATGCTGAGGGAATTAGATTAGATAATGAGACACGTAAAGCAGTAAATGAGTTTTGCTACTTGGGGAGAAAAATAGCTGATGATGGTCAAAGTAGAGAGGATATAAAATGTAGACTGGCAGTGGCAAGGAAAGCGTTTCTGAAGAATAGAAATTTGTTAACATCTAGTATAGATTTAAGGGCCAGGAATTCGTTTCTGAAAGTATTTGTATGGAGTGTAGCCATGTATGGAAGTGAAACATGGACGATAAATTGTTTGGACAAGAAGAGAAGAGACTAATGACCTCAGAAGTTGAGTCTCATAGTGCTCAGAGCCAAGAAGAGAAGAGAAGTTTTCGAAATTTGGTGCTACAGATGAATGCTGAAGATTAGATGGGTAGATCACACAACTAATGAGGAGGTATTGAACAGAATTGGGGAGAAGAGTAATTTGTGACACAACTTGACTAGAAGAAGGGATCAGTTGGTAGGACATGTTCTGAGGCATCAAGTGAACGCCAATTTAGTACTGGAGGGCAGCGTGAAGGATAAAAATCGTAGAGGGAGACCAAAAGATGAATACACTAAGCAGATTCAGAAGGATGTAGGTTGCAGTAGGTACTGGGAGATGAAGAAGCTTGCACAGGATAGAGTAGCATGGAGAGCTGCATCAGACCAGTCTCTGGACTGAAGATCACAACAACAACAAGGTTTTCAATTGGAAACAACGATCGCTGTATTATACACTTCGTATGAAATTTAATGTCTGCATAGGGTTCTCTAGTGCGGCGTTCTACATCGTCTAGTGTCGTTGAAATTTTCTTGTAAATACTTTATAATTTAATTTCTGCACTGAAAGAAAGGATTCTGACTGTGTCAGATGGGGAGAATGAAATTCGTCAGTTTGTAGATTCTCTTCCAACAGTGGAGAAACATTTGGTAAACAAGTTGTTGAGGCTCATGTCAGTTAGCCATTATTTAATTCTGCATATTCCATTTTTCTATAATAAAATGCCCTCTAATATCCTTGGAATACGCTCTGCTGGCGTATTTGTACACATTGATTAGTGTACGAAAAGTGATCGTACGTAGCGATGGATAGCACTCCGTCTTCAGGCCACAAGTGGCCCATCGGGACCATCCGACCGCATCCGTGATGCGGATATGGAGGGGCGTTTGGTCAGCACACCGCTCTCCCGGTGTACCCATGGATAGATGTGTTATAAATGTGAACGCAGATATTCTACTGCACCAAGCCAAAAAAAAGTTCCTTACCGATGAGGTTAGCTTGGCTATAGTGGAAACTGCTTTGTTAGTAAGCAGGATACAGAGCAACTCTCATGGCTTAGTGTCCATTGTTAAAAATTGACATAATTATGAAACTCTTTTGCTCTTGGTGGGGAGAAGCGTAATACTTGCGAAATTCATTGGGATGCAGAATACGTACTGTACTGCCTGGCAGAAGCCGCTTAATATCGCTGCAGTCGGAAAACAACATCTGAACCAACAGTGGCTAGTACACTTTTTTATCGTCTCTTAGAGTTAGTGCGTCATAGCAGATACGTCTGTGATGAGTTCCGCAACCTCTGCCTCGTGGAGTAAACAGGGGTTGGTAAATAGCCATCGTTACGTGTGTTGCCTGTCTGGATGCCTCCCAGCTTAAGCACTGCACGCGACTGTAGAATATTTCACCATATCCTAGGATCACGTCTACTTATTTATTTACTCATTTATTTTCGGTTCTGTTTCAGAACATGCTAATAAATCACAATTTTAATAATTAAAAGAAGAAGGTGAGAACAAAAATAAAATTTCAGTATTATGTTCCTACGTCTATTCGCATGCTCTGCAAATCGCTGTGAGGTGTGAGGCAGATGGTATGCCCCAGCATTCCTTCCCTTTCCAGTAGCGTATGAAGCGTGGGGAATATGACTGTGAAGTGCGTCTGTGCTCACTGTAATTAGTGTGCTCTTGTGTTTTAAGTATCCTATTACTGTGAGAGGCTCTAAGCTACTGCGGGAATCGTACACAGAAATAATTATGCCGCTAGTAAGTGTTTCAACTAATATCTGAAAATCTGGAGATTATCACACATATTTTTCAGTTCTGCTGGAAGCCTACATAAAATAATTCCTCGAAAGTACGTGATACCTATCTATCATTTCCTAAGTGGCAAAGGTTATTTAAAGGTAAATATTTTCCCTTCTAGTGTTCTCTGAGTGAATGTTGCTGTTCCTTTCCAATGAGTTTATGTTACTAGCCACAAATTGCAGAGGGAATATGCGTACAAAATACGGCAGTGCTAAAATTCCGAAACGCTTGCACAACGGTCTGCAAGAAGTATTCTAACTGATAGAGCAGTGAATTGTGTTTTCATTTCCCGGCCAATAACGTTCCACATGATGCATAAACCTTCCCCAACACCTGATACTATTATAGATAGTGGAGTGAATGTAAGGAAAGTGAACCACATTTCGCATCTCACAAGGGGATAACCAAATCTGTTAACTACAGAATTTTGATTACACTTAAGTATGAGGGCTGTTCGGAAAGTAAGATCCGAGTGGTAATGAAATGGAAACCATAGTGGAAGTCAATTTTTTTTAATTTCTGATATTAGCTACACCTTGCAGCTACTGTCGTAGCAGTGTACCAACTTTCCAATATCCTCGTGATAGACGGCAGCCGCCTCCGCTTTCTGCCAATTCTCTGCACTGAACTGTAGCTTGTCTGCGTCAAAACGTTGTCTTCACAGCCAGCGGTTCATGTGAGCAGAGATGAAAACCAGAGGGAGCCAAGTCCGGACTCTGTGGTGAGTGATCAAACACTTCCCAATGAGGAGCGTCCTCAAGCCCCTGCAATGTGCGGCCGAGTACTGTCACGAAGGTAATCCACGACAGTTGGTTGTGTAGGCTGTATGAAATCAGGCGCAATCACTCACAGACATTCATACTTGACATGAGACACTATTTTCTAGGCATCTACACGAGCTATGTGATCAGACGTGAAAATAACGACGTCACGCCATAGACGGGCGTACTAGAGTCACTGCCAACAAATCCTGTGTAAAGCTTTAACGGATTTTCTCTGTGGTTTCCGAATAGACTTCGTATGTTGCAGAGGGACCAGTCCTCAGTAAATGGCTAGCGGCTTTTCATGCGAGGGCCCGTAGTCTCCGAGAAAATCGATGTTGAAGTTTTATGCGTACCTACTATGCCTGTAACGTTACTGACGTTTCGACCGGCGAGCGTAGTGCAGCGGTAAAGGTTCGCGGCTACCACAATGGTGGTTCGAGTTCAATTCCTGCCCGGGACCTTTCTTTCAACTTTGTCGTACGAACTGTCATTAAGTAGTATTTTTCATGGAAAATTAGTCAAAAATAGTTTTTTCACCCCAGTAATTGAGTTAAAAAATAAATAATTACAGCAAACTTTCTTCAAATGTGTATTACGTTTGTTATAGAATAGATTACGTCTGTTAAATGACTCACAATGATGATTCGTCATTCGGTCAGCAGATCTTGTAATGCGCTGAATTAGTGAAAATCGTGCTCGGAGATGTGTTTGTAAGAAAGCTCGAAGAGTGAAGCAGTCTTTCGGTGTATCTGGCAGGGGGATCTTCTTTTCGCTTTCCTTCTGTACAAACGCTTTCTCCTTCTGACGACGCGTTGGGAATAACTTATGATGCCGATTTACAGGGCCTGGGAACTCCCTAACGGCCACATGAGGGAGAGTGGGTAGCAAGAGGCGAGATGATGTCTAGGAAACGAAGGAAGCGAACATTGTCCTAATATATGGAATTTTAGCTACGAAGAAAGTTTGCTGTAATGACTGATTTATTAATGAAATTCCTACAGCGAAGATGACTACTTTTGAATGATTTTGCGTGACGTATACTATTTAATGATACTCTGTACGACGAAATTGAAAAAAAATTCACCGGCAGGATTTGAAACTGGACCACCATCATCGTAGCCACGAACCTTAGCTGGTGCTTTACGCTCGCTGGGCGATACATTAGTAACGTTACGGATATAGCAGGCACGAGCAAAACTACAACATCGTTTTCTATGAAACTAGGGACTGTTTAGTCAGGTGCTCTGGACACGACCATCTACAACATACGTAAGACTAAGCAAACTCTGCGATTACCATGTTTGATGGTCCCCTCGTCAGCGTCGGCAGTTGTAGAGATTACTTTTGCAGTGAAGATAACAGCAGTTCGTTAGTTACTGTATTATACAATGTACGTGATACTTCCGAGAAAGCTCTGCTTTTGATAATTTCTTTTCTAATTTAAAATTTGTTGACTTCAGTTATGTTTTATCATCCTTGTTATAATGAAATTTCCCTTTTACAGAGTAAACTCCTGCTTCCTGTTTGATAGATATGATCTCTTGCGTTAAATCGAAGAAGTTGCCTACTGTCCTGAACTATTCATTTAGTCCTTCAAGTGCCTCACACGTACTTCCTTCGCCAAACAAACCGTAGTCGCTGTTTGGGCTCGCCACTCGGCCTCCTCCACCTTCCTCAGCCCATATAGTCATCTACAGCTACTCCCACAATACAAATATCCTCCCGTCGATCCATCTCATCCGTGGTTCTCCCCTCGGATAATTGACTCTGATGTCTTGCTCCTGCACCTGTTTGGTGATCCGGCCTTCTCTTCGCATTACGTGCCCGTACCACCTCAGTACAAAATTGTGGGTGTGTTAGATGACGATCAGTTTGGCTTTAGGAAAGTTAAAGGCGCCAGAGAAGGAGTTCTGACGTTACGGTTGATAATGGAAGGAAGACTAAAGAAAAATCAAGACACGTTCATTAGATCTGTCGATCTGGAAAAAGCGTTTGACAATGTAAAACGGTGCAAGATAATCGAAATTCTGAGAAAAATAGGGGTAAGTTTTGTACATATACAATATGTACAACAGCCAAGAGGGAATAATAAGAGTGGACGACCAAGGACGAGGTACTCGGATTAAAAAGGGATGTAATCTTTCGCCGCTACTGCTCAGTCTGTACGTCGAAGAAGTAATGATAGAAATAAAAGAAATGTTCAGAAGTGGAATTAAAATTCAAGGTGAAAGGATATCAGTGATACGATTGGCTGATGACATTGTTATCCTGAGTGAAAATGAAGAATAATTACATGATCTGCTGAATGGAATGAACAGTCTAATGAGTACAGTATATAGATTGAGGGTAAAGCGAAGACAGACGAAAGTGATGAGAAGTTGCTGAAATGGGAACAGTGAGAAACTTAACATCAGGATTGATGGTCACAGCCGGCTGCTGTGGCCGAGCCGTTCTAGGCACTTCAGTCCGGAACCGCGCTGCTGCTACGATCGCAGGTTCGAATCATGCCTAGAGCATGGATGTCTGTGATGTCCTTAGGTTAGTTAGGTTTACGTAGTTCTAAGTATAGGGGACTAATGACCTCAGATGTTAAGTCCCACAGTGCTTAGAGACATTTGAACCATTTGATGGTCACAAAGTAGATGAAGTTAAGGAATCCTGATACCTAGGCTGTAAAATAAGCAATGACGGACGGAGCAAGGAGGATATCAGAATCAGACTATCAGTAGAAAAAGAATATTCCTGGCCAAGAGAAGTCTACTGCTATCAAACATAGGCCTTAATTTGAGGAACAAATTTCTGAGAAGGTACGTTTGGCGTACAACATTGTATGGTAGTGAAACATGGACTGTGGGAAACTGGAACAGAAGAGAATCGAAGCATTTGAGATGTGGTGCTACACTTGAATTTTGAAAATTAGATGGACTGCTAAGGTAAGGAATGACGAGGTTCTCCCCAGATTCGGGGAGGAAAGGAATATGTGGAAAACACTAACAAGGAGAAGGGACAGCGTGTTAAGACATCTGTGAAGAAATCAGGGAATGACTTCCATGTTACTAGGCGGTGCTGTAGAGGGAGAAAACTGTAGAGGAAGACAGAGGTTGGAAACATCCATCAAATAACTGAGGACCTAGGTTGCAAGTGCTACTCTGAGATGAAGAAGTTGGTATAGGAGAGGAATTCGTGGCGGACACCAGTCAGAAGATAGATGACTCAAGAAAAAAAAATTAAAAAAAGAACATCTGTCTCCTCTCTCTAATTACAGCCGCTATGACCAGCGACTTGTACAACTTCTGCATTTCGTGGATTTCCCTTTTTCTCCAGTCCTATCTGTCCTTCATTGGCCCAAAAATCTACCTCAGCACAGAATTCTCAATGCCTCACGCAAATAAAGTGGTAAATTGCATTTTATGTTAATGTTCATTTGCCGAAGTTCCACTGAGCATCTGACAAAAAATTGTGTGTTATTAGATGAATTATTATGCTCTCATTCAAAAGCCATCGGGACATTGGTAGCAAGTTAACTAGTCTCCAGTCGTCTACATAATTTTTTTCACTGTTTGACTAAAGTGCATTTTAATATTGCCTTTCAGTTACGTCGCACAGGTGGCTAAGTGGAGAACTACTGCATACTGCACTGATCTTCATAGCCGGCCGTTGTGGCCGAGCGGTTCTAGGCGCTTCAGACTGGAACCGCGCGACCGCTACGGTCGCAGGTTCGAATCCTGCCTCGGACATGGATGTGTGTGCTGCCCTTAGGTTAGTTAGGTTTAAGTAGTACTAAGTTCTAGGGGCTGATGACCTCAGATATTAAGTCCCATAGTGCTCAGAGCCATTTTTTGAAGTGATCTTCATAAGCCTCCGTTAAATTTTATCATAGCCTTGCCAGTCTTAATTCTCCAGTGATACAATAAATACTTCAATTCCTCGTTGTTTGTTTCTGTAGCTGTATGACACATACAGCTAAGGCGATGAGAGGACTGTCCGTGAAAGCCTGGATTCCCAGTTCAAATTCCGAACTGGCACACAGCTTTAGTGTGTCAGGAAGTATGTTTGTAGATCTTTGCTGTGAGCAGAAGCAAGATGATAAGAGGGAAGTGGCATCATCGGTGTGCACCAGAGCTTATGGAAAAAAGCTAGACGAAATGTACTGTGTGCAAAGAAAAACGGTGATCAGAGTCGAAAACAAATAGTGGCGTCAAGAGATAATGAGCATACCCTTAGTTCGGACAGTGATAGGGGCAGGAAGTCTGATGCCGACTATTTCAAGGTGTGAACCCCACAGTTTTCTTGCAGTGAGGTATTAAAGCAACGGGGAACCTAATTCAGGTTAGCCACAAGCAGATTTGGGCTCTGTTCTTTCGGAATATTTTTCCCAGTGTCATAACCACTTGGGTGGAACGTGAATGATGAGCACGAAGAGAGGACGCCGTCTAGGAGACCGGGCATGCCTTGGAACTTTATTTAGAACATTCGGGTGGGCCAATGAAGGACCAATTCGAATATATGTGTCGGAAAATATGGCAACATCAAGGAGTTGTGCGCCATAAACAAGTTGGTAGGCGTGTTTCTACATCTGAAAGATGATGTCTAATCAAATTTCGCAACAGTCGCATAAGAGGTCGCTAGTAGCGGCACTATGAGGATACAAATCAGGTCGTGAGCGTTAAGTCACCTTTTAGATTGGACGTGGTGAGTTGATGTTAATCAAGAATGTCTTTAAGACGACAAAGACGCCATTATCAACACCTCGCTGAGTTTGAAAGCGGCCGTGCAATTGGGGCTATGAGAAGCTGGATGTTCCTTCCACGATACTGCAGAAAGAATTGACAGGAATGTAGCCACCGTAAATGACTGACTGCTGGCAGCAGTAGTCACGAGAACGTACGGTAGCAAGAACACCGGCCTCCAGCCGCTCACGTGGCACTACCGAGAGGGAAGACCATCTTGTTCAGCGTATGATTCTGGCGCATCGTACTGCATCTGCAGCAACAACAATGTGAGCAGCAGGTGACACCACAGTGACACAACGAACTGTTACAAATCAGTTACTTCAAGGACAGCTCCGAGACAGACACTGTTTGGAGTGCATTTCAGTGATCCCAAACTGCCGCTATTTGCCACTAGGTATAATGGACAAACCTAGAGTTATGATATAGAGTACGATTTTTTATGACAGCAGGAGCACTAACGTCATCCGACGCATCCTGACTGCAAATTTGTATGTCAGACTAGTGACTCATCCTGTTTCCAACGGTGTTTTTCAATAGGATAACGCTCTCCCACATACCGCTGTTTGTAACTCAACATGTTCTACAGATTGTAGACATGTCACATTGACCGGCTCGATCACCAGATCTGTCTCCAATCGAGCACGTCTGGGACATCATCAGGCGACAACTCGAGCGTCATCAACAAACAGCATTGACCAATCAAGTGCAACACACATGGAACTCCAGCCCAAAAACTAATATCCAGCATCTCTACTTCAGGATGCATGAACGTTTGGATGCTTGCAGTCAGCATTCTGGCGGTTGCACTGATTGTTAATGCATCAGAATTTCACATTTGGAATGGCTCATCTCACGCTCACATTAATCTGTGATCTTGTAATGTTAATCACTTACATACGCTACCTAGACGAAAGTATTCCCGAAATTTCATTACTCTACAGTAATTATATTTTGGTGTTGTGATTTTTCCGTCAGATATATATTATTGGTGAATGTCCACATAGTAGAACGATAAGAAGGTGATTTTCAATCTTTCTTAGGGTTCTCTTTATTTTCACAACATTTCTTCATTTTTTACCGAAGGCCTTCTTTCTTTTTGTTCCATCTCTGGGATAAACTTCCACTTATCAGTTTTGCATCTGAATGTATACGTCCAATTTTGCTTTTGTCAGATCCCTTCTAACTTCAGTTACCCAAGGTATTGGTGCTTTAAGGGATGTCACATAGTCCAACAGACGTTTAGTTAGTCTGTTTCCAGATAATCTTGTGTTCATAGAATTTCATTCGTCTCTTCGATGTTGATACTTTTTCTGTTGTCTCTATGGTTTGCAGTCTGTATCCATCTTGTGTGTATCGTGATCCCAGAATCTTTCTAATAATCTTTCTCTCTACTTTGTTAATTTCTCGTACATCTAGTTTTCGATTCACTGAGAATGTTTCACTTGCAAATGTTACTAACGGTTCGATTACTGTGTTGTAGTGTCTAATTTTAGTGCCTTTGACAGTCATTTTTTGTTATACTAATTTGAAACAAGTTCTGACGCTTTCTTGATTTTCTGTAATCTGTTTTTTTTGTACTATTTTTTCAAGTTCTGTTGGTTCAATAATTTCACCGAGGTACCTAAAGTGTTTGACTTCGTTGATTTCACCATAATCTGTTTTAAGTTTGGAGATATCTAACTTGGAACACATGAATTCAGTCTTCTCAAAGGAGATTTGCGGTCCAAATTTCTCTGCACATTCTTTGAGGGTCTCAATTTGTTTCACTGCTGTTTCTTCACTGTCGGTTAGAATCTCCAAATCATCTGCAAACCCTAAGCATGGAACGCTCAATTTTCCTTGACCTCTTCCTAATTCGATTGGCTTCCAAAAGTTTTGTTTTTTAGTTCCATTTCCCTTCTTTCATTTCTTTGTCTAAAACTATGTTGAATAATAGTGCCGAGATCCCAACTCGGTGTCTGACTCCTGTTTTAACTAAGAATGGTTCCGAAATTTCATCTATGAATTTAATTTTTGATTTGGTTTCTGACAGTGCTTATTCGATCACTTCTCGAGTTTTGGTGTCTAGTCCGTGTTCTTCTGGAATATTGAATACGGATTGTCTATCTATAAAATCGTATGCTTTATTAAACTCAACAAATGTGCAGACTATCGGTTTCGACCTGATTGTTTTAATTTTAAAATAGTTTTAAGATTAAAGGTCTTTTCCGGGCACGATCTATTAGGTCGAAAGTCTGCTTGGTAATCTGAAATTGTACGCTCTAGATGTTCTTGTGCTGTCTTTAGAAGAGACGTGGATAAAATTTTATAAGTGATAGGCGAAAGTGAAATGCCTCTGTAGTTGTTTACATCTGATCTATTTCCCTTTTTGTGCAATGGATGAATTAATGCACATTTCCAATACTCTGGAATTTTTTCTGTCTGCCAAATTTCTTAGATGACTTGACCGACCTCTTTTAAGGAATTTGGATCAAGACTCTACAGTAGTTCAGACACAATTTCATCTTCTCCTGATGACTTATTATTTTTGAACTTTTGATGTGACTACAAATTTCTTCTTGAGTCGGCGGCAGTGAAGTTTCATTCGTTTGTTCTGGTTGTAATCTGAGGAATCTCGTACTTGATTGTGAGCAATTGAGAAGTTGTGAGAAATATTTGGATAATTCCTGACAATTTTCTTTGTTCGTTAGTGCCAGTTTTCCATTATTTTCCTGAAAAAGAGGTTTCGCGGAGTGTATCTTTGGTTTGATTTGCAAAACGTTTTGTAAAAGTCGTATGTTTTTTGATTGCTAAAGTCTTCTTCAGTTATGTTTAGTTGTTAAGATATCTTCCTTTAGTTTGTCTAAGTACTTTAGCTGTTTGTTTTCTGGCTTCAAAAAATTTCTCTTGTCTGATTTATGATTTGTCGCCATCATAGTTTAAGATGGCTCATAGTCTCTCATCTGTTGCATTATCACTATTTGAATTCCACCGTGGATGCTTGGATTTTTTTCTTTAATTGGATCAGTTCTCTTGCTTTCTGTATAATTTTTGTTTGGAAATCTTTCCAGTTGTTTGTAGGTTCTTTTTACCATATTTCTGTAATTTTTGATTCTTGGATTTTTTCTAATCAAATTTGGGAACTAGTGATGTTTTCCTTCGATATTTCCTTTTTGCTGAGAATTTAATTTTAATTCCGGTAAGGTAGTGGTCAGGATCTATATACGTCGTGTATTTCTTTTTGGAAATCATAGGCGATCGCAACATGGTCTATTTTAAATTCACCTAGCTGATAGATCGGGGATCGCCACGTTTTTTGGTTCTTACAGTTGTTTCTAAGTGATGTTGACACGACTTTTAGATTGTTTTGTTGACACAACTCGATAAGTCTGACGCCATTCTCGTTCGTGAATTTGTGTGTACGGTAATTGCTGACTGTTCTTTTTTATATTTCCTCTCGTTGCAAATTTGTGAGTTCAAATCACCGAAAAAAACTTTTACGTCCTCCTTCGGAATTTTGAACGTTCCGGTTCCAAGTTTTTTACAAAATTTTTGTGACTTCTCAGGTTCTTTTTTTCTGTCAATGTTAGTAGGTGCATGAACATTAATAATTGTATATGTCTTGTTGGCGTGCTTAATTCGCATGGTCATTAGTCTGTTCCTGATGTGATTTGCTTCTGTAAGAGAGTCAAGGATGTCCTTATTCACAATAAAGGTCATACCAAATAATGCAGCTCATTTGCATATTTTTTTGTCTGGTTTTCTTTTAAAGATACGGTAGTAGTTGTAGTCTGTTGTGTCAGAATCGGTGAATCTAGTCTCTTGAAGTGCGAGGACTTGAATTTTCTGTCTGTTGAGTTCTGTAGTAAGATTCTGTAATTTACCAGTCTGAACAAGTGGATGTTAATAGTGCCAATATATGTGTGTGAGATTTTCGTGGAAGTTTACCAGAGAACTCCAACTTTCTCTGCAGTACGAGCCCAAGTTCCCCAGAATCGCCCGCATCTCGTGGTCGTGCGGTAGCGTTCTCGCTTCCCACGCCCGGGTTCCCGGGTTCGATTCCCGGCGGGGTCAGGGATTTTCTCTGCCTCGTGATGGCTGGGTGTTGTGTGATGTCCTTAGGTTAGTTAGGTTTAAGTTCTAGGGGACTGATGACCATAGATGTTAAGTCCCATAGTGCTCAGAGCCATTTCCCCAGAATCCGACAGCTTCGCTGTCGTCGTAGGGCGAGTGGATTGACCACCTGAGGTAATTTTAATATTACTTATACGAATCATTTTGTAATCATTTGCTTGTCATTAGGTTCCAGCTAAGGCTGGTTGGATAGAACCAGGGATTGTTAGTTCATGGAGCTCAGTGACGACCGCACCTCACATGGTGAACAGACGCTGGCCAGGGTAACGGTGGTTAACAGGCAGACGTGTCTGGACTTTTAAATATGCTTTATCCTCTTTATAAAGCTTGAATCTTCCGCCAGGTTCACAGTTCCGATGAGATGCATCTCCGCTTCCACTGCCGTTGAGGTCTTCGCAGTTATCCTGACAAGGAACACTTACAAGGTAGTATCACCTGGGTCAGGTGAACCAGGGTTGTTTACTGAAATATGAACTACTTAATTGTAGGTACTTTTGCGTTCTTATAAAACCATACATAGCGACTGTGCATAGTTATATACGTCGCTAGCAGTTCAAGGGTTAAGGTGCACATCATTCTTTTTCTTTTCGTGTTTGTGTGTGTGTGTGGTTGGGTTTCGGTGTGGGTACTGTTTTCACAAAAAGAAGCAAAATATTCGTCAACGGTATACACTAGAGCAAATACAGCAGAATGTGGATATTGGGGTCTACATTCGAACCACTTCCAGCAATCTTGCGAAGCAGATTTACTTTCGGGCCAAGTTTCCTGGATAACTTGACGTTTCGACGGGGCGGTAAAAATAAACAAGTGCGGTTGCAGCGTTTTCATACGAAATGTGCATATGAAAATGTTGGTTAAAACGTTATTGCAAAATTTTGGCTCTCACGTAAGTCTCAAGGGATGATTTCCACACTTGGTGCATTAGTACACTTCCACACCCGCGCATTTGTTATAGTTTTTGATTTAATTATTCACTCAGACATGAGTACAGTTAATACTAGGGAACAAAAATTAGGCGATTATTATAGCAAAATCAGTTTTTCCACGACACAGTTCAATCACTATTTATTGGCGTTGTCCTTTTCTTTCACACAATGAAAATAGCACTGGTGAGATGGTTTACACTTTTACTTTAATAATAATGTGACTCCGAGCCCCCAATAGCAGTAATGTAGGCTGCTATAAACGAAAGTTATTCAATTAATTCGAACAGAACCACAAGTCCCACTGTCCTCTTTGTTCTAACAGTTTTGGCGCGAAATCACAGTTCGCCACATGTTCATTTACGACGATGTATACCTCGTAAATCGTACTCACACAAATAAACGTAGCACTTCCAGTTCCCCAAACAGATGCTTGCACACTTGCACTATTACACAATACTCTTTGTCGAAATAAATCGGCGCGAAAAAGAATGCTCAAACGACCACATGGATCACCCAAAAGTGGGGCTTGCTCGCCACCCACCCTCCAAAATGACCGACCAATGACTCACCCCTGGCCAAGATGGCCGCTAGCTTATATAGGCTCGGATGTCCAACCCCCTGGTTATTTAAGTACCAGTCTCACCAGTTAAGATTACAAATTTTGATACATACATCCCTCGACAGAAATAAGTACACCATCGGAACCGCGCTAAAAAGTACATCTTATTTACCATTTTACATTAATTTCTAGGATTTTCTATCGCCCGTAAATCAAGTTTTAGTTTTTGCAAAATTTCGCCACTTAGCGCAAATTTGTTTGTTGACATCTCTGCTGCAAAGTTTTAATACAGAACTGCATATAACACCGTTTTTAGACGTAATCTATAGCGATCTAAACATTGCGCTACTCAAAATCTCATATCTGAAATAATTAATTAATTATGGGCGATAAATGTTAATATTGATTTGCAAACAATGAAAACTATTGCAAGTTAAGTATATAGTATAACTTAACTACTTTAAAATACGTACGATGCCACCCAAAATATTATATAGTGCCGTTCTTTACATCCTGAATTTTCTATTGAATTTTATAAACAACTTTGTTTATTGCACTTTACGGGCTTAATTATTTATGAATCTTACCATATAACTACGGCATTTGATCCGCTATGACGAAACGTTTTTAATGAGTGCTCGCTCGTCCCTGTAAGTTGTTATTTACTATTTTTATTAATCTTTCAGTATTCGTGATATTAACCGATTTTGAGGTTACTATAACTTTGGCATCTCGTGACTTGAAATAAAGATCGATCTTTCAGAAGGTGCATGTTGCTGACCACAATCCACTGCCGCATCGCTCTTCACCGTAAGTTACATAGTTTTCGCGTAATTCGCAAAAAACCAAACAATGCCCCAAGCTGCAGGTCACGTGGCCGCCCGGCGACCGTTGCAAATCTTCCGCGGGCGCGCTACGCGCTTCCGCGAATCGCGCACCATGTTGTGCGCTCGCTCTCCACAAAGTAATCCTTGCATACTAGAAATATTCATCTAGTAACGGGGCTTTGTACCGTCACAATATACTGTCGTTTGAATGTCAAGCCGGCCGGAGTGGCCGAGCGGTTCTAGGCGCTACAGTCTGGAACCGCGCGATCGCTACGGTCGCAGGTTCTAATCCTGCCTCGGGCATGGATGTATGTGGTGTCCTTAGGTCAGTTAGGTTTAAGTAGTTCTAAGTTCTAGGGGACTGATGACCACAGCAGTTAAGTCCCATTTGATTTTTTTGAATGTCAAGAACCGATACAGAGATTCACAGATATGTTGATTGTACCTATAGGTTACACTGATTCCTTCGAAAGTCGCATGTAGGTTCCTTTGGTCTTCTTTATTAGATATATGGGATGCAGTAATGTGAGTTTCTTTGGGTTATGCAGAAGTCTCCATTAATTTCGTCAAATCACTTGTCACCACATTCTCACACTGTATGATATCCTTTCTCTACGTCCTCTGCGTATTGAATTTTCATGGAGTTCGTGTCTGGCATGCGATGGATACAGAGGCTCAACAGAATGGTGGCCAGTACTGATCCCTGAGATACGCCTCCATCTCAGGGATCCGAAAAGCAGAGAATACTGGAGATTTCATTTCTATTCCGAAACTGCAGGAAAGAGTAAGTGCAAGCGACGAGATATATCAAAAGTGTCACTCTCTGGCAGCGAACGTGAGTTGGGGGGGATCGGGTGGCAGTGACTGGCTGGCCGCTCGTGGAGCGGGCGGCTCGCTGAGACCGGCGCGCAATGCGGGCGACATTTAGCAGCTGTTTACGGCGCCGGGGGTCGCATAGCGGCCGCCGCCGCCGCCGCTGAAAGGGCAGCCGCGTGCCTCGCGCCTTCCTCGCGCGCCGCCCGCGGTATAAATACTACGGCCAGGACCGCCTCTCTGCGCAACCGACCCAGCCCGTGCATGTCGCAAAAAAACTAAAACTCATCCTGTCGAACGAATCTTGCTGATAACGTTTCCTCCCTGATCTCAGATCGGTGAACAAAACACACTACCGGCCATTAAAATTGCTACACCAAGAAGAAATGCAGATGATAAACGGGTATTCATTGGACAAATATATTATATTAGGGCTGACATGTGATTACATTTTCACGCTATTTGGGTGCATAGACCCTGAGAAATCAGTACCCAGAACGACCACCTCTGGCCGTAATAACGGCCTTGATACGCCTGGGCATTGAGTCAGACAGAGCTTGGATGGCGTGTACAGGTACAGCTGCCCACGCAGCTTCAACACGATACCACAGTTCATCAAGAGTAGTGACTGGCGTATTGCGACGAACCAGTTGCTCGGCCACCATTGACCAGACGTTTTCAATTGGTGAGAGATCTGGAGAATGTGCTGGCCAGGGCAGCAGTCGAACATTTTCTGTATCCAGAAAGGCCCGTACAGGACCTGCAACATGCGGTCGTGCATTATCCTGCTGAAATGTATGGTTTCGCAGGGATCGAATGAAGGGTAGAGCCACGGGTCGTAACGCATCTGAAATGTAACGTCCAGTGTTCAAAGTTCCGTCATTGCGAACAATCGGTGGCCGAGACGTGTAACCAGTGGCACCCCATACCAACACGCCGGGTAATATGCCAGTATGACGATGACGAATACACGCTTCCAAAGTGTGTTCACCGCGATGTCGCCAAACACGGATGCGACCATCATGATGATGTAAACAGAACCTCGATTCACCCGAAAAAATGACGTTTTGCCATTCGTGCACCTAGGTTCGTCGTTGAGTACACAATCGCAGGCGCTCCTGTCTGTGATTCAACGTCAAGGGTGACTGCAGCCATGGTCTCCGACCTGATAGTCCATGCTGCTGTAAACGTCGTCGAACTGTTCGTGCAGATGGTTGTTGTCTTGCAAACGTCCCCATCTGTTGACTCAAGGATCGCGGCGTGGCTGCACGATCCGTTACAGCCATGAGGATAATATGCCTGTCATCTCGACTACTAGTAGTACTAGGCCGTTCGGATCCAGCACGGCGTTCCGCATTACCCTTCTGAATCCACCGATTCCATATTCTGCTAACAGTCATTGGATCTCGACCAACGCGAGCAGCAATGTCGCGATACGATAAACCGCAATCGCGATAGTCTACAATCCGACCTTTATCAAAGTTGGAAACGTGATGGAACGCATTTCTCCTCCTTGCACGAAGAATCACAACAACGTTTCACCAGGCAACGCCGGACAACTGCTGTTTGTGTATGAGAAATCGGTTGGAAACTTTCTTCATGTCAGCAGGTTGTAGGTGTCGCCACTGGCGCCAACCTTGTGTGAATGCTCTGAACAGCTAATCATTTGCATATCGCAGCATCTTCTTCCTGTCGGTTAAATTTCGCGACTGTAGCACGTCATCTTCATGGTGTAGCAATTTTAATGGCCAGTAGTGTACATCATAGGGTCTAAGAAAAGTTATACTGTTACAGGATCATTCGATGAGATTCCGAGAAAGATCCGTAAAGTTTCAGACGCTCACAGTCTGCAGTGTGAAGCAGTAGAGGTCCTAGCGGCGTTGCACCAAGTACGAGGCATAGAGGATCGTATATACTGCGGAGATTTGAACACCGGGCGAAGAAGATACAGTTAACTTGTTGAAGAAAGTTGAAAGAGCGTAACGTGAAATCTCGTAACATTTCATTCAATAAAAGATGCATTGCTGGAGTTGTCATTTGTACTCAGGAGATGCACGTGGAAAGGTTACCCATGTAATTATGGCCTCATAACGGGAATTAACAGACTTTGAACGCGGAATGGTAGTTGAAACCAGACACAAGGGTCATTCCATTGCGGAAATCGATAGCAAATTAAATATTCCGCGATACACAGTGTCAAGAGTGTGCCGGAATACCAAATTCCAGGCATTACCTCTCACGACATTTGCCGGTGCAAATGCAGCGTCGAAAAGTCCGGGGGACATGTTTCAGACAGCAGTACACTGTTATTACAATTCATGCAACAAATGGTTCAAGAGCTTCAAAAGTTAGACGCAACGCTTGAACAAACACGAGAAGATTTAACTACTGAGTTACAGAACATCGAATCTAAATGTCAAAAAGTCTGTAATTACGTAAAAACACAAATATGTGAGCATTTTCAACCTATTTTTTCGCGTCACGAAAATGCATTGCAGAATCACGAAGCAGCCATAAAAGAACTGCAAAATATTGTTCATGAAAATCACGACACCTTGCAAGCTAAAATTGACTCAGTTGTATCTACCGATTCAGTTACGCAACTTGAAAAAACTCAGGAAAACTTAAAGGACACAAATGGACACTCTGAAACTTCGTTGAGACGTTTTTCACTTAACAACCGAGAACTTTGGCATCTGCGTAGAGTGGTCGGTGCTAACAAACAAACTAACGTTGCGTGAAATACCCACATAAAGCAAACGTATGCCTTAGGACAGTGCGGCGAAATTCGGCGTAACTGTGCTGTGGCAGCAGACGACCGACATGAGTGCCTTTGTTAACAGCACGAAATTCCCAGCAACGTCTCTTCTGAGTTCGTGACCATATCGGTTGGCCACTAGACGACTGGAAACTGTGGTATGGTCAGGTGAGTCCTGATTTCACATGGTAGGAGCTGATGACGAAATCTCATCGTCATTTGCCGGCCGGGGTGGCCGAGCGGTTCTAGGTGCTACAGTCTGGAACCGCGCTTCCGGTACGGTCGCAGGTTCGAATCCTGCCTCTGGCATGGATGTGTGTGATGTCCTTAGGTTAGTTAGGTTTAAGTAGTTCTAACTTCTAGGAGCTGATGACCTCAGAAGTTAAGTCCCATAGTGCTCAGAGCCATTTGAACCATTTTTCTCATCGACATTTACTGGGAAAGTGGGAAGTAAGAGATCATCATTTCGTAACGTTATCAAAAAGAACCTCCATCTGCAGATTTACTGTTGTGCCCAGTTTAAAGCGGCCAGATAAACTTCCGTGTGTTGTATTCTGCAGGTTGTTTCTGAGTGAAGTGAAATCAGGACTTTTGGATTCTCACTTTTTCATTTCTTGAGATTAAGCTGGTGCAGCCTGTCAGGGTACGTGAAATCACATAATATGCGTCATTATTCATCTGAAAATACCAGTCAGTAGTGTGAAGACACGCTGGATAATCTCATCATTGGTGTTTGATGCACTATGACTGGGGTACACATCGTAACACAATTCTTTCATCACACTGTTAATGTTAGCCGGTGGGTCCAAAAACTGTTTAATCCACACGTGGATAAAGTTGCAGAAAACGAACGGCTACGTGGATTTTTCGGAAGGCGGAGGGACAGCACATGCCATCTTGACAACCTTCTGATCAGAGTATGAAGTGTTCGGTGACGAGACAGTGTAGTGTACTGGCCACCTCGATCGCCTGATCTCCACCCTGTGGTTTTGTGGAGCAATTGAAGGGGTCAGGTGTACTCAAACCAACCTCACAACTGGAAGGGCTGTGGCAAAAGAATGAAAATGCTATTGCTGCAATCCTTCAGGCAGAGCTGTCACGGCCGCGCGGGGTTAGCCGAGCTGCCTGGGGCCCTGCAGTCATGGACTGTGCGGCTGATCCGGGCGGAGGTTCGAGTCCTCCCCCGGGCATGGGTGTGTGTGTTTGTCCTTAGGATAATTTAGGTTAAGTAGTGTGTACGCTTAGGGACTGATGACCTTAGCAGTTAAGTCCCATAAGATTTCACACACATTTGAACATTTTGAGAGCTGCCACGCATGTCAAATAGGCTGATAAATCTAGCAGAGCTCTGCATCGAATTCAACGGTGACCACTTCCAGCATCTTCTGTGATGTTCATTAACAAAGGTCAGTACTGTGTCACTCTTTTGTAAATATTTTCTTATCACCTAAATTAATTCTGAATGGGGTAAATGAGCTTCCTAAAGCGGAGAGTAGTAGTCAGTCGTTTCTCACTGCATCTGACCAAAAAAACGCATAGAGAGACACGTCGTCGAGGCCTATTTTTGTCACATCTTCAGCGGCCGTTCTGGTGAAACGGAAATTAGAGGCAGCTGCACTAGGATTGATACCGCCCCAATGCGTGCTGGTGAGAAGATAATGGTACAGTAGCTTCTAAGTTATTGGATTCCAAATTCGTTTTCTTATTTAAATGCATTGTTTCGGAAATTTTTGCACAGAAATATTTGTTTCTGGTTGTTTCGTGTCGTAAGGAAAAGTGCCGCAATGCGCCGTCAGCAGTGTCTTCGCCGTTGCCACCAGAGATAATAAGCCGACCACTACCGCACGCTAATCGTCCTTAGGATAATTTAGGTTAAGTAGTGTGTACGCTTAGGGACTGATGACCTTAGCAGTTAAGTCCCATAAGATTTCACACACATTTGAACATTTTGAGAGCTGCCACGCATGTCAAATAGGCTGATAAATCTAGCAGAGCTCTGCATCGAATTCAACGGTGACCACTTCCAGCATCTTCTGTGATGTTCATTAACAAAGGTCAGTACTGTGTCACTCTTTTGTAAATATTTTCTTATCACCTAAATTAATTCTGAATGGGGTAAATGAGCTTCCTAAAGCGGAGAGTAGTAGTCAGTCGTTTCTCACTGCATCTGACCAAAAAAACGCATAGAGAGACACGTCGTCGAGGCCTATTTTTGTCACATCTTCAGCGGCCGTTCTGGTGAAACGGAAATTAGAGGCAGCTGCACTAGGATTGATACCGCCCCAATGCGTGCTGGTGAGAAGATAATGGTACAGTAGCTTCTAAGTTATTGGATTCCAAATTCGTTTTCTTATTTAAATGCATTGTTTCGGAAATTTTTGCACAGAAATATTTGTTTCTGGTTGTTTCGTGTCGTAAGGAAAAGTGCCGCAATGCGCCGTCAGCAGTGTCTTCGCCGTTGCCACCAGAGATAATAAGCCGACCACTACCGCACGCTAATCGACTGCCAGCGGTGAAGAGAACATTTTGCCGGTCTCTTCTCTTAATTGAGGAAAATATTATAATTTAAATATAAATGAATGGCATTATGTTGAATAAATAATATGTTACGAGATTATGAATCAGTATGTTTGCTACCGTCTTACTGCCAACAGTTGTTACAAACTTGTGTATAGTTGCTACGACGAAGTAAAGACAACAATTTATTCAAAGTTATTTTGTTCGACTTCTCGTTTAAAAAGTATACACTGATTACTTACTTTGAAAGAGATAACTGAAAATAATTTTCTTGTTTTAATTGATGTCTACCGTGGAGCCGGCCAAAGTGGCCGAGCAGTTCTAGGCACTTCAGTCTGGAACCGCAGGACCGCTACGGTCGCAAGTTGGAATCCTGCCTCAGGTATGGATGTGTGTGATCTCCTTAAGTTAGTTAGGTTTAAATAGTTCTAAGTTCTAGGGGACTGATGACCTCATATGTTAAGTGCCATAGTGCTCAGAGCCATTTGAACCATTTTACCGTAGGTTTTGAAAACAGCTTGAGACTGATGATTTACGAAAATCTGGTAGTTCCGCAGAGATTATTTGCGGTGTTCCCCTTTCCAGATATAGATTTTATTATTTGCAATTTTTCCCTGAAGTTAACATTTTTATTAGTAAATTTACAAGTACTTTTAGTGAACATAAAGTCTTTCAAAGTCCTAATCTGATAATTGGTTATCATAAAATTACAAAAATTTAGTTTCGGCTCACACCGTGGGTAACAGAAATCCGAAAAAGGCCAAGAAAGATAAAATCAACTGTTTAGCTGAGTGCAATGTGGACTAACTGATAACTGAAGTCGGCCGCAGTGGACGAGCGGTTCTAGGTGCATCAGTCTGGAACCGCGTGACCGCTACGGTCGCAGGTTCGAATCCTGCCTCGGGCATGGATGTGTGTGATGTCCTTAGGTTAACTAGGTTTAAGTAGTTCTAAGTTCTAGGGGACTGATGACCTCAGATGTTAAGTCCCATAGTGCTCAGAGCCATTTGAACCATATATTAAAACAATAATACTTTCAATCACATTAGAGCACGTCTTCCCGTTTATGGTTCAAGTGGTTCTGAGCACTATGGGACTTAACTGCTGAGGTCATCAGTCCCCTAGAACTTAGAACTACTTAAACCTAACTAACCTAAGGACATCACACACATCCGTTCCCGAGGCAGGATTCGAACCTGCGACCGCAGCGGTCGCGCGGTTCCAGACTGTAGCGCCTAGAACCGCTCGGCCACCCTGGCCGGCTCTCCCCGTTTAATAAAACACTTCATGCCAGCGGCTTTCCCGTTACTCACTATATAAATAACGTTAAACACAGTTTGGTAGGCTAAGTGGAACATCTGTTCCATCTGTCAGAGCATAAGTTTGTGAAGCAGCACACGCTACATGTTCTAATTAAATATGGTTCAAATGGCTCTGAGCACTATGGGACTTAACATCTTAGGTCATCAGTCCCCTAGAACTTAGAACTACTTAAACCTTACTAACCTAATGACATCACACACATCCATGCCCGACGCAGGATTCGAACCTGCGACCATAGCAGTCCCGCGGTACTGGACAGGAGCGCCTAGAACCGCACGGCCGCCGCCGCCGGCACCATGTTCTACCTCCAAAGCCTTCAGGAACAAATCGTCATGGGTTATCTCATGTAACAGAATACTTTATTTTGAAACTTTTTTGACATTTTTAGCAATCCACGAACTTTTTGTAACAAATTTCATTATTGTTTTATTTCGTAGTATGTCCACAGACCTTCTTCCTTGCTAGTTTCTTAATAATCACTCATTTCTTCACCTACACATTACCTTTTTCGAAAGTGTTTTCTCTAAGAAGGAAAGTGAATCACGGTTCTTCGGAAGAATGCCGTGGTAACGTAAGCCGCCCTTCTGAACCCGATCCCTGCTGCTGGAGCCACCAGCGCGCCCTCTGCCACGCGTCTGCCTTGTGTGTAGACCGCCCAGCGCGCCGGCATTCGTCAGAATGCACGCCATTCCACCTGCATTCTGGCGTTGCATACCTGCCCGTCCCTGCCGACCTGCACGTCCACCATTTCGCTCTTCTCTTCCGAAAACTGCACCTGTCCACACCTGACCAGCTGTTTCACACCGCCGGATAAAAGAGACTCCCTCAAAATACCTCGCGTGCTTTCACAACGCAGCGAGTTGATACGTTCCGGTAAACCCGTGTTTACCGAACGACATTCTAAAATTGCAGGTATTCGATGTCTCACACTGGAATACCCTTCCACACACAAAAAATTACAGCCTGTATTCGAATGAGCGAACAAATTTAAAAAACAGAGAAATATAAATTCCTCATGTCCAGTATACGGTAATCCTGTTTTACCCGATAGAGGTGTAAATACAGTATTTTAGTCAACCATGCACCTAAGAGTGCTTACGAACTAAAGCTGCTGTGAAAAAATCTGAAGTGTGGCCTCATCTGAGAGAGTTAATCTTCTGCTGGTAACGTCTAATTTAACCAAAGTAAAACAACATTCTAATTAAAAGAAGGAACGTGTGTAAATAGTAACTGTGAGAACGTATTTAAGAGTTGTCCGGAGATAAGCGACACAGGATAGTTGGGGACACAGCTGGTTCATGTAAGGATTTATCTGGTCAAAAGGAATGGGTAACCTGACAATGTGTGGTCGTGTCGTGTGCATCCGTGTACGACAGTTTTCGTTCTTATCCACATTCGTTTGTTTTCATCCATGTCAACTCGCTGATAACCTCGCCGCTGGGCGCCCATAAGGGTCCAAACCACACACACAACTTACAACAGGCACCATGCCGACTTCTGTCCAGGTAAGTAACGTTGCACACGGTCTGTGCTTGGAACCTTTCTTGTGAGTGCAGTAGTTGTTTCCGATGCACCACTGTAAGTTTACTGTAACCCTTGGACCTTCACATTGACGATGAAACACAGAAATTGCATCGGGATTGAATACAAAATGCACCATGCCTACTTCTGTCCACGCGAGTAACGATGCAAACGGTCTCTGCTTTGAACCTTTAATGGGAGTGCAGCAGTTGTTTCCGATGCACCACAGCAGGTTTACTGTAACCCTTGGACCTTCACATCGACGATAAAATAGAGAAACTGCATCGGGACTGAATATAAATGACACAATGCCGACTTCTGTCCAGGCGAGTAACGCTGCAAACGGTCTCTGCTTGGAACCTTTCCTAGGAGTCCAGTAGCTATTTCCGATGCATCACTGTACGTTTACTGTAACCCTTGGACATACACATTGACGATGAAACACAGAAATTGCATCGGGATTGAATAAAACAGACACCGTGCCGACTTCTGTCCTGGCGAGTAACGCTGCAAACGGTCTCTGCTTTGAACCTTTAATGGGGGTGCAGTAGTTGTTTCCGACGCACCACAGCAGGTTTACTGTAACCCTTGGACCTACACATTGGCGATGAAATACAGAAATTGCATCGGGACTGAATAAAACAGGCACCATGCCGACTTATGTCCAGGCGAGTAACGCTGCAAACGTATTTAACTAGTGTCCGGAGACAAGCGACACGGGACAGTTGGGGACACAGCTGGTTCATGTAAGGATTTATCTGGTCAAAAACAGGAACTTTGTGTTGTGTGCTACTTTGTACACAACAGTAAGGAGAGGCGGGGTACAAAGTGTTGCAGCAGCTGTCACCGTAGGAAAGCTGGACAGGGGCAGAAATGATTAGCGCACACGTAAATACAATAAACAGAACTTTTACTTAACTTATAGACTGAACCGCCAAAGAAACTGATGTAAGTATGAGTACTCAAATACAGAGAACTGTAAAAGGCCGAATGCGGCGCTGCGGTCGTCAAAGCCTATGTAAGACAACAAGTGTCTGGCGCAGTTGACAGATCGGTTGCTGCTGCTACAATGGTAGGTTATCAAGATTTCAGAAGATTTAAGTGAGTTTGAACGTGGTGTTATAGACGACGAACGAGCGATGGGACAGAGCATCTCCGAGGTAGCGATGAAGTGGGGATTTTCGCATACGACCATTTCACGAGTGTACCGTGATATCAGAAATCCGGTAAAATCTCCGACATCACTGCGGCCGAAAAAAGATACTGCAAGAACGGGATCAACGACGACTGAAAAGAATCGCACAAATGACAGAAGTGCAACCCTTCCGTAAACTGCTGCAGATTTCAAAGCTGGGCCATCAATACGTTTCAGCTTGCGAACCACTGAACGAATCATCATCGATATGGGCTTTCGTAACTGAAGGCCCACTCGTTTACCCTTGATGACTACACGACACAAAGTTTTACGCCTCGCCTGGGCCTGTCAACACTGACATTGGATTGTCGATGACTGGAAACGTGTCGCCCGGGCGGTCGAGTCTCGTTTCAAATTGTATTGAGCGGATGGATGTGTACGGGTATGGAGACAACTTCATGAATCCATGGACCCTGAAAGTCAGCAGGGGTCCGTTCAAGTTGGTGGAGGCTCTATAATGGTGTGAGGCGTGTGCAGTTGGACTGATATGTGAAATGGGACCCCTGATATGTCTAGATACGATTCTGACGGGTGACACATATGTAAGTATCCTGTCTGATCACCTGCATCCATTCATGTCCATTGTGCATCCCGACGGACTTGGCCAATTCCAGCAGCACAGTGCGACATCCCACACGTCCAGATGTGCTACAGAGTGGCTCAAGGAAGACTCTGATGAGTTTAAACCCTTCCGCTGGCCAGCAAACTGCCCAGACATGAACATTATTGAGCATATCTGCGATGTCTTGCAAAGTGATTTTCAAAATAGATCTCCACCCCTCCGTACTCTTGCGGATTTATGGACAGCCCTGCAGGATTCATAGTTTCAGTTCCCTCCAACACTACTTCAGACATTAGTCGAGTCCATGCCACGGTGTGTCGCGCCACTTCTGCGTGCTCGCGGGGGCCCTACACGATATTAGGCAGGTGTACCAGTTTCTTTGGCTCTTCAGTGTAGTTTTCTTCAAGCATTGCAAAGAAACCTTAGAAAAGAACAAACAGCAGTAAAGCCCATGTAATAATGAAGAGGATTGTGCAGTATGAGGCTCCTGCTGCTAATACAAAAGTAAACCGTCGAATGCTGACTAGGACTGAAGATTGTCCAAGATTACGACTGAGACAGGAGGTGTAGCTGCCGCTGGCCATCGTTATTGCGGCGGCAGAGGGTGCTAGTCGGAGCCGCTGAAGGCGTAGTTCAGAGACCGCGCATCATTGGATCCGCCGCGATCAGCGCGAGCGCTATCGGCGTCTGTTGGAAACGTGCATTTCCGTTGCCAACTGTGAGACGCTGGTGGGGGTAGCATCTATCTACGATACCACACTTTACCGCCCACCCGCACCCCTCAAGAGCTCGATGAACGCCACGCTGGTAGAAAAACCAAATCCCTGTGCATCCGTAATAAAGGCAGGACATGTTGGTGTTTAACATGAACAAGGCAAATTTTTCAAATAGTTACATCCGAATCAAGGGCAGGACATGGTGGTGTTTAATTTGAAAAAAAGGCAATTTTTTTCAAATCACAGCACATGTTTTCTAGTCTGCAAAAAAGCAGAAAAAGTGTTTGGCCTCAGAATACGCCTAAAACAGACGTATAGGCACCCATGAATGTCTTTCTACTACACATTTAAACAAAACAAAAACGTGGTTTAGGTGTTCTACCGGGTTTTCTGTCGAGTGGTTGTTTTCATTTCGTGCACAATATTTCTACGACCGACCCAGCCATCTGCTTCAGGTGCTACGAGTTTTTTTAGTGTGTGCTTGAACTCCATGCAGTCTTTCAGCTGTTATTTGACTCGCACCCCTGTTTATAACCGAATTCGATTCCCGGTGCTCCCTATGCCCCTTGATGTTCTTTTGTTTTTCGGAGCTTGCATTGATATTCCTTTGAAATGCCACTTTGCCCAGTATTTCCTGCGCTGCTGAACGTGATGGCCCGAGAGATTTTAATAAATGAAATGATGAATCCCAAGCGTTAACAAATTGAATGTTCCATCCGTGTTTATAAGGGTTTCCTTAATTATGCTGTTCCAGAAATTTGACGTTTGTGCCACGATATTTGTAACATCGTATTTCATTAGGTTATTATATTCGAGGCAGTGGAGGCTTCAATTGAAATACGCTTGGGGTGCGGCACCGAATTTATTAAAATCTCTCTGGCCACAACATCAACCGAAGCAGGCAAATGCTAAAAAATTTGCGTTTCATGGAATATGAGATCAAGCTCTGAAAAACGAAAGAGCGTCAAAGGACGTAGAAAGCGTCAGATATCAAACTCGTATATAAATAGCGACGCGACACTAACACAGTTGACAGTCTGCTTGAACTTCTAACAACGGGTACACATAACAGCAAGAAGAAGGTGCCTGAGCCGATCTCCGAAATACTGTTCATAAAATGGAAACAACAGCTCGGCAGAACACCCCGAGGAGCACCATTAATCAATTACATCGAGCAAACCTGAGAGACTGTATGACTATATCTTCTGCTGATAACGTTTCATTTAGTAAAAGTAAAAATTCTTTCAAATTAAGAGAAGGAATATGTGTAAAACGTGGATGTAAGAACCTGTTTCATAGCGTGTAAACTGTACTTTTGCCTCACTTTTATACTACGCATTGTTGCTGTTTCTAATAACATTGAAACCCCAAGGAGACTGAAGCAATCGAGCGAAAACGATTTCGGTCGACAATAACCGAGCAGGGACGTGGCTATCATGGTGCATACGCTAGCGAAAGGCTTAGGGCCCTTGCTGCACAGTATCTCCACAAGCCCACATAATTCAAATAGGACAACGAGTCTATAAAGCGGTATACGAGGAGAAGTGATAAATTTTCAATTCTCACTTCGAAACAAAAAAACTTTTCGTAATTAGTTCTTTGTTTGTTTGCCAGTACACATTGAATTCTTGACCACAGTACCTTAACATGGCTCAGAGCAGCCAAAATAGGATGGCGCCATAGAGTAACATGTGCTAATTCGTCTTCTTATATTTGAAATGGAACCATGCTGCAAAAATCCCTGCTGAGTTGGTGAAAGTGCACGGTAAGAATGCACTATGATAAGACATAGCGGTTATGTGGCGCGGAAGAAGTGTTGTGTGCAAAAATGTATGGTCTCAATCTGACTTCCAATCGAATGTCAATTAAAAGGAAACCTCGCATTGCTGCAGTTTTCGTCCAGTGAATTTTGTTCGCGTGGGCTCCGTATTTTCCGAGCGCTGACAGATCAAACTGCTGCTTACAAAACACCTATCTCCGTCCTCTGCCGGCTTAACCAATGATTTGCGCCCTACCATCCTCTACCAAAACAGTCGTGACATACTCTCTCTCTCTCTCTCTCTCTCTTTCTCCAGCCAGTGAGGTGCTTTGCCTCATCACCATCCAGTGTCTCTTTCTGACATATAATTTATTTACTTTAGCCAATATTGGCAGCTGGCCGGGATGGCCGAGCGGTTCTAGGCGCTACAGTCTGGAACCGCGCGACCGCTACGGTCGCAGGTTCGAATCCTGCCTCGGGAATGGGTGTGTGTGATGTCCTTAGGTTAGTTAGGTTTAAGTAGTTCTAAGTTCTAGGGGACTGATGACCTCAGAAGTTAAGTCCCATAGTGCTGAGAGCCATTGAACCAATATTGGTATCGAGTAAACATTGTTTTTTGTAAGTCTAACCGTTCGACAGCCTTCACAAATTTCCGAGGCCCACTACATACCGTCTCCTACCGGTCACTTAGATATGGTATTTATTTTCAGTTTTCTGTGATTTTCTGGGGAAACAGCCAGCTTTCTACATCTTGAGTAGTCGAGTTGCCACTGTTGTTACGGTAGGCCGAGTTTCTGAGTTCGTGAAACGGCTTCTTGTGCAGTACACCGCTAAGACAATTTTTCCCTGCCACTATTCCACACCTAGGTCCCATGGTCAGGTAACAGTATAGGAGAACGAAGGTTCTACAACACCCCAAAAAATTAATAACAAAGTCAAACAAATGAGTTAAAAAGGTGAAACGTCCCCTTAGAAAAATTTATGAATTGCTGTGCTGGTAAATCTCTTACATTATTTCATTTTCAAACAGCTGAGCAGAACTGAACGTACTCAGACATTTCTCTCTTTACTTATTCTGATCAACACTAAACTGACACACAACATTTTTAGCGCAACGCAATCTGACTTTCAAAAATCACTTCAAAAGAATGGCCCTGATTAACAATAACCTATATCTTTCATGAATTACTTACCTCACAAAAATCTTCGTTACTCAAACTACTGCAATATACCGTGCGCCAATATTGCCAGCTGAATAAAAGATTCAAACTACTGAAGGCACTAACTACTGATAGGCATAGTTAGCAAATGAAAGATTTTGATAGAGAACAAACAATGTATTTACCTTAATAGCGTGCAAAAGTCATAATATATATATCAGTTCATGACATCCAGTCTTATGTCGAGATCATCCGCTCTGAAAACTCCGCCATCTCTCTCCCCACATCCACCACTGCTGGGGGCTCACCTCCAACTGCGCAATGCTACGCGCTGTTAACAGCCAACTGTCCAACACTACAATAGCAAATTCCAACAATGCAAACCAGCCACAGACTGCACACAGCACAGTCAGTGATTTTCATATAGAGCGCTACGTGGCGTTACCAACATAAAAACCTAAACAGCCTTCTTACAAAGGTTTACTTACACTCGTGATTTGTTGAATAATAAAGTCTACAGCCCTGCTTGTAATATAACACAAAAAAGGCCCTCTATGCCCAATTGCTAATAATTGTAGGTAAAACTTCGTAGTACATAGCATATACAATTTACGCTAACTGCCTGTTCACTTCTAGAGTTCACTAAACGACGTTCCCTGTCTAAGTCAGCCCTGGACGATGATCTGTAACCAAGTGGGCGAGAGCTGCTCCTCTAGCTTCCGAGTAGGCTTCTGTCTGTTGTCGTCCGGTCATTGGCGGATTGCACTCGCCCGGAAATTGGCCGACGCGAAGTCGATATCTTCATCCTCAGCGCCGCTGGCAGAACTCGCGCAAGTGGTGAGTCTCTATGGCACTGGTACCGGCTCGCATCTTTGCGCCTGTGCTGCTTTTGCGCCGGCTGTGTCTTGTTCGGACGACACAGGATACACAATGGCCTGACATCCCACTGGGGTTCCACGCGGCAAAAGCTGCTGCTCGGCGGCCAGTGACCTTTGGCTCTACCCCTGTGTCCTTTGAATAATCGCGTTAAAGGTGGCTATGTCTTACAGCTTCTAGTGACTCTGCGTCTTTCTCGTCATCCAAGGAGTTTCCAACAATTTTACATAGCTAAATTACATGTAAATATGAATTAAGGGTACGAGAATAGCAAAGCTACGTAAGTTAATTGCCGACAGTGGCTAGTACTGTCGCGTATCATTTTTATCAATGTAAATTAACTATTCCGATGAAATGGGAGTTTCGTTACTAATCTGCGTGTGTTGCGAGACTGTCTCATAATAAAATGTTGCAGCTCTATCAGACCAATTCAGATCACTTCTTCAATCTTTCCTCAGATGCAGAAAGCAGACGGCATTACTCCTATTTATTTTGAGTGGTTACTGATCATCTGTGTATTCGTGTATGTAGTACACTTCATGACAATCTGACATGTCTTGCATGTCACCTTCGTGCTGTTGCAGTGTTAATGTCCAATACGCCGAGCGGTTCTAGGCGCTACAGTCAGGTACCGCGCGACCACTACGGTCGCAGGTTCGAATCCTGCCTCGGGCATGGATGTGTGTGATGTCCTTAGGTTAGTTAGGTTTAAGTAGTTCTAAGTTCTAGGGGACTGATGACGGCAGCAGTTAAGTCCCATAGTGTTCAGAGCCATTTGAACCATTTTGCCCAATACGTATTTACACAGACACGGTCACTCATGTGTGAGCGACTGTCATCCCACACCTTGTTTCTATCTCAAATATGCTTTCTCGTCGAGAACTAAACAGGCTGCGAAAAAGGTTCGCATCTTTATCTTGTGAACGGCTCTCTACAGTAAAGTGTATTGTTTCTGAGACGGACGATTAGGCCCTGAAAGGAAGCGCGAGAACGAAACACAGTGTCGAAACGAATCCCACGCTTCCCATATAGCACATCAAGAGAGGTTACATTCGATCTGTATTCAGTAGAACCTTGATACGATTGTCAGTCCAGTCATCATCTTAATGGTATCTGTGGTTACCCTAAATCGATTCAAGGGGATGTTGGTTTGGTTCTTCTGAAAATGAGACAGACGATCCCTGACCAATCCGAGCTTGTGGTGTGTTTCTAACGACCTCGACCTCAATGAAACGTTGAACTCTAGTCAGCCTTTTCGAGCGGCACCAGGAACCGCCGGTATTAGCATATACGGCTGCTGGAAAAACTGCCGTGAGTAATACCTCACGCCTCACACCATGTGAGGAATTTTACAATGCCATGGTATTCGAGGTTTCCTTTAGAAGTAGGTACAGAGAATGTGGTCAAAAAGTCACTATCATCATCATCATCATCACATCCAGTTTTGGTTTAGACATTATTGCCTGTTCCAATTACAAGTTGAATGCAGCTGATGTTTCCATCTATTCTATGGATGCCCAAGATTTCTTTTCCCTTGGGGTGTATATTTTCACGTTAATTAAGGTATTCGTGCTTCTGATATCCTTTGATTGTGTTCATCACATTTCTTTCTATTCTGAAGTTTGCTTTTGACATGCAGTTCACTCCTTATTTCAATATTTTGTATGTCATCTATAAGTTTGTAACCAGCTAGAGGTCTTGGAAGTCTCATCTCTGCTGCCTCGGTCCTCCTCCTTTGTCTGGCCGTTAGAGTCTAAATCTCTAGCACATACATTAAGCCGCCCGGAGTGGCCGAGCGGTTAAGGGCGCTACAGTCTGGAACCGCGAGACCGCTACGGTCGCAGGTTCGAATCCTGCCTCGGGCATGATGTCCTTAGGTTAGTTAGGTTTAAGTAGTTCTAAGTTCTAGGGGACTGATGACCAAAGTAGTTGTCCCATAGTGTTTAGAGCCCTTTGAACCATACATTAAAATTCTTACTGCCATCACATTATAAAATGTTAGTACTGCCTCTTTTCTAACTTTTTTGAGGAAAGTGCGATTTTTAGTACCTACCAATTGCTGAAATTTTGGCAATTTGTATTCTTATCATTTTGTGTTGTGTATGAGAGCTCACTCCCAACGTATTTAAAAGTATTTTCTACCCTGGCAATTTATCGTCGATTATTAGTTTTGGTCCTATATGCTCCTTACCACGGAAAGCGATCATCTTAGTTTTACCTTTAGATAGTATCATATTATAGCCATTTTCTACCTTGTGCGACAACGAAATTGCTGTCAATAATTTATCTTCTGATTCCCCGAAGATTGTTTGATCATCTACAAACAGGAGTGTATTTACAACTTTATTATTAAACTTGTAATGGTACACTATGTTATCCTGCCATTCTTCTATGACTTAGAATGTGTACATATTAAACAATGTGAGTGATAAAGGATACCCTTGAAACTTCTTGGCTGATTAAAACTGTGTGCCGGACCGAGACTCGAACTCGGGACCTTTGCCTTTCGCGGGAAAGTGCTCTACTCGTAGAGCTTCTGTAAAGTTTGGAAGGTAGGAGGCGAGGTACTGGCAGAAGTAAAGCTGTGGGGACGGGCCGTGAATCGTGCTTGGGTAGCTCAGTTGGTAGAGCACTTGCCCACGCAAGGCAAAGGTCCCGAGTTCGAATCTCGGTCCAGCAAACAGTTTTAATCTGCTAGTAAGTTTCATATCAGCGCGCACTCCGCTGTAGAGTGAAAATCTCATTCTGAAGGACACCCTTGTCTCACCTTCTCTTTGAATTTTGGTTTTGTTGTGTGGATACATACTTCGAACTACACATGTCAGATGCCAAAGTATACAATTCTCTTCTATAATTTTACTGTCAAATTTGTTAAAAGCTTTCTCGTACACAATGATAATTGTACTCTCTGTGTTTTTCAATAATTTGGCAGACTGGAGAAACACTGTCCAAGCAGGCTCTTCCACTCTGAAAGCTACTCTGTTCTTCAGTACGAAACGTTTCCGTAAGTACCTTTATGTATTTGTTATCAGTTTTGCATACTGCTGTATCCAGAATTCAGAAGACTAACGTCTCGGTAACCGGCGCGTTTTCTGCGTTCCCCTTCTTTAAATAATGCGATGACGAGTGCTGTTTGCCAATTCTCTGTTACGAGGATGTATTTTTAACAAGAACTTGCAAAATTGTAATTATTCCGAAACATATCTAAATAAACCCAGATTGAGGTTGTCTTTCCCTGCAGATTTTCTGATTTTAGATATTATTAACACGACCGTTAATACGAAATCGACATGCTCGTTACTAACTGCATTTTTCACATTTTCCTCATCACCTGACCATAGATTTTGGAAATAATTCTACCACTCAGTTTCAAAAAGGGACGTACAGAATTCTCTTCCGCAGATGAAGTTGATAATTGAAGTTACTACAAGTAGTAACACAACAAATGGAGGAATTTATTTACATCAACGTCGTCTCTGTGACAGGATGAGAAATTGGGGCTTAACCATTGGGCACCCTATAATGTGACTGCTCCTTTGATTTGGCCCAGTTTCTGCATTTGAACTAACCAAAATCTACGGGTGAGACTGTTCCTAGTCGTCCTACGAGATGCCTCTCTCAGCGGGAATGTATGTCGGACCGACGCCAGAAATGAGTGGTTAATTAGAGGCGCAGCGGGCTGCGTGGCATATGCGTGCTGCGCGGCGAGCGTGGACGATGGAGTCATTTGGCGGCTGTGGTGGTGGTGGTGGTGGTGGTGGTGGCGGTGGCGGGACTCCGCGAAATGCCGAGCACGCGCGGCAGCCGGCCCAGAATGCTAGCAATGGCTGCGGGGGCGAGACCGTCAGCACGCGGGCTGGGGAAGGGGGGGAGAGGCGCACTTCTTCCTGCTGCGTCTGCTCGCTCTCTGCCGACGCAACGGCGTCAGCCGCTGGCCACAGTCTGGACCCACACTCTGCCGTCGGATCGACGGTGCACTGTTCATCCTAGTTGTTGCAGGACGTAAAACACGTAGCCGTACTAGGCATGTTCGTACTGACAAAAAATACGAGGGCTATACAGAACGTAGATCACATTTTCGTATTAAAAAAAAAGTATAGGGTGAAAATTGTATTTTTTTTTTATGAAAGTGACAAGTACTACGAGGGGTTATCAATAAGTTTTTCTCAGCCAGTTTCGGTTGAAAAAAATCCGAAATTTGTTGTGTAACATCGTGGAACATTCCCGCTTCAGCCCTTACAGTTTCACAAAGTTCCGATAAGTAGAGGCATTCAGAATGGCATCTGTAGGGGATAAAGATAGTAACTGTTCCGAAAGAACAGATACCAATGATGACCATGCAGCTTCTCTAGAAAGAAATGATAATTAATCGAAACTCTCAGCTGCCAACAGGTGTTGTTGATATACCTCAATGGGGACAGCTGAAAATGTGTGCCTCGACCGGGACTCGAACCAGGGATCTCCTGCTTACATGGCAGACGCTCTATCCATCTCAGCCATCGAGGGCACAGAGGATAGCGCGACTGCGTGCCTTCGATGAATCAGGTTGGTTGCTGTCGTTTTCTTTAAAAGCATCAACCCTACATTTTGTACACAGCCACGGTCACAAAATGTCCGTTTTCAACAAAACTCATAAATGTAATTGTTACTGTAAGTCACTGACAGTTTAGCAAATATTTCTGTTAGTGGCTACGTAAATGTATTCAGTGCAGCTTGATTGGCTCAGTTGCTGGGGATATGTAATTAAAAGGTTCTGAGGGACGTATGAGATTTTCTCTGGGATTTTACGAGTGTTTTACCTTCCAAGGTTCCATGTATTTTAAAATGTTTGCCTTCTCCTCGTTTGGTTCATAACTGCCTGGGCATCAGGTTGTTTAGATCGAAGGAGACGATGCTAAAACGGCCATTCCGGAAATTCAGGCTTTCTGATACAAATAACAAAATACAAAATGGAAGTGATAATCAAATATCTTTATGAAATTAATTGAATATGTTTTTATTTCAGACACTTCTGCCACGACAGATGAGAATTTTGCCTCCAGTTAAACATTTTGCGTGTCATCATGCGGGCTTTCAGTTAATTAATTAGGTGTTGTGGCCCTCAACTGTGTACCCTCAGACTCAGAGTTGAAATATTAAAAGTTTTGGCTGGTTTCGTTGTCTAGTGCTGCGATACGTAGTTGCCGCACTACAAGACAAATACTGCTGAGTCTACAGTATACAATATGAATATACACGTGAATCGAATAGTTGAAGATTCCTATCACTCGGCAATTGCGATTGTTGAATGTTATATAGAAATTAATAAATGAAAGATTGCAATTAAGTGAATTTAACGACTTTAAATGATGGGTACTATAGCAGAAGTACCTTTAAGAACGCCCTTCATAACCGTAAAACACTTATTGGTGTCAAGAATGAGATTTTCACTCTGCAGCGGAGTGTGCGCTGATATGAAACTTCCTGGCAGATTAAAACTGTGTGCCCGACCGAGACTCGAACTCGGGACCTTTGCCTTTCGCGGGCAAGTGCTCTACCATTTTTTTTTTTTTTTCCTAATGAAACGCTGCAGGAGCAGGACGACGGGTAGGGCAGGGGTCGACACCCGAAGCCTGGCCATCCCGCCGCCACGCCCAAGCAACGTGTTCGAGTTCGAGGATCGAAGGATCAGGAGGAGGATGGAGTGGGTTTGTCGATGTTGTTCTTTTTATTTATTTATTTCTTTAATTTTTATAACTTTTTTTTTGGTATTATAGATTTATTTTTGTTTCATTACAAAGAAAGATCCTACAACTGCCGTAGCCGAGCGTCCGAGTCGTCTTCTCGTCTGTTGGGTGGGGTTCCCCCTATTCCGTCCGTAGAGGATCACGATGCTCCAGGATTCTTCTTCATTTTCAGCGTCTCATACCCGGAACGCCTCAGTGAGCAGGAGGATCCGCAAATAATGAACCTAAATAATTTGCGAAACGAGTTCTGTACTTCGGATGGCTGCTGCAAGCTGCATGTGTCGTCATCAATAGGGACCAAAAGTCGAGTGTGCCTTTGGGAGCATCGCAAAATATGTAGTAAACGGCCATGCCTTTTAGCCAGTGAACGGCGTTCGTTCTGGTTGATGGAAAGTATACGCCGTCGGGGTGCAATACGTCATCAGGGGAGATAGACTCCGGCAATCGCCGCAAGAGTAATGCCAGCATGCGCTGCGTCAGTAGCCAGCACTCGCTTGTCGCGGCACACGTCAGACGGTGTGCATCCGAGTCAGCGACTGAGTATGTCGGACACAAGGGGTCGTCCGTCAGATGAATGTAACCTCTGACGAGTAGCTAACTACCCATTCACAACCACGTACCACAATGAAACCACCGTCGTAGGTAGAAAAGGCGTGTGTACCGCTCGCCACACCGTGTTCCAGGCAACTTCAGGATGTCTGTGGGTGACCGTATTTACAGGTTGCCACTGCTGATAGAGGCGATAATAGTCTTTTGCGCTGGGCTTCCGTGTCGTCGGAAGTTCTGACCGTAAGTAGCTGAAATCAATAAAGAAGTCTCTGATGTGGGTGAGTGCCGGTGAAATGTGTCCTACAGAAACCGGGGGATGCAGAGAGTGTGGTGCCACTTCCGCTATCAGGGTGCCCGTCAGAGTGGCGTGGGCAGAGGTCCACGTGCGACGCGTAGTGTTGAGATAAAGCGATCGCGTACGGTTATATACGTGAATTAAACCGATACCGCCCGCCCGCTGCGGCAGTGTCAGGGTGGCGTATCGGACTTTAAAAACCAGACCGGTGCTTACGAAATGTCCATATGCTGCTTGAAATCTGTCGGCCATCGTAGCTGTCAAGGGAAGGATATGCGCAAAATAGTTCAGTTTTGAGACAAGATAGGTGTTGACATAACGTGTTCTGAGGAGCATATCCAAGCGACGCAGTTTGTTGTCCTGCAGCAGAGCACGTGTCTGGTGTAGGAGCCGGCGGTACGTAGCCGCCGCCGTGCGGCGGACATTGCTATAGAATTGCACTCCTAAACACTTGAGTACGGGCACCTTGTCAAAGGGCACCGCCGTTGTGTGGGAAATCCCCCCTCCGACATCCATGTATTTTGTCTTCTTCACGTTGATGACGCTCCCAGCGACCGCCCCGTACTGGCGTAGCCACTGTAGCGCCATATGCATTTCATCCTCTGATCTGGCCAAGAACACCACGTCATCGGCGAATGCCCCACAACAAAAGGTCACGTCCCGCAAGGAGATACCAGTTAATCGCTGCCGTAGACCTTGTAAAGCTGGTTCAAGCGCTGCAGCAAATAATATGCCCGACGGGGGGCACCCTTCTCGCACTGACCGTCCAACAACAATGTGACCAGACTGATAACCGTTGACCATCATGCGGGAGCGCGCTCCGTGGACCAGTCGAAGGACCACCTGTGCAGACTCCGGAGAGAGGCCCATGTGTTGCAAAACTGCGCGTAAGAAGCCGTGATCGCCGCGGTCGAATGCGTGGTCAAAATCTACGGCGACAAGGGCGCCTCGTATTTTGCAGGCCGTCGTCAAAGCAATTACGTCGCGGTATGCTCCTAACGCAGTATGAATGTTGCTGACACCACCTAAACATGTCTGATCGGTGTGGGTGGCTTTCCCGATAGCGGTGTGGAGACGCGCGCGGAGGATACGGGCGAAGATCTTGTAGTCGTTGTTGAGGAGTGTGAGTGGGCGAAAACCCTGCCACCTACAACCACCATTCGGTTTCGGAACTGGGATCAAGATGCCTTCTGTGAATTCTGTGGGGACAGTGAAATCAGGGCGGATCAGGTCTTGAAACATTTGGAGCCACTTGTCACCCATAAGGTGGTAAAAAGTGCGGTAGAATTCCAGGGGTAAACCGTCCGGCCCAGGCGACTTGTTCGGTGCTCCACGTGCCAAGGCCGATGTCAGCTCGTCGGGTGTAATGGGCAACAGCAGACTATCATCGGGTGCCACGTCGCGAGGGGCGGGAAAATCGTGCAACAGCTCGTCATAATCACGTACATTTCGCGGATCTTCCATGTACAAGGTCCCATAGTGTCTGGCGAACGTGTGCGCAATGTCCGTTTGTGTCACTGCGCGCCCGCCGTCCTCCGTGTTTACCGCCGTAATGAGCTGACATTTGCGGTGGCGCCTCTCGCGCACAATGTGATACACTGACGCTGTTTCGTTGGGGATACAGTCGTGCACTCGCGCACGGATGCGGACACCGTCTAGCTGCTCTGTCCTGATGCGAAGTAGACGAGCTTTGATGCGTTGTACGGACATCTGACGTTCGGGAGACGGCGGTTGCGTCGTCAGCTCACGTAACGCTGTATAGTAAAATTCCGATGTTGCCCTTTGCCAGTTCGATCTGTCACGCCCGTAGGCCATCAAGGTCTTTCGGAGGGCAGGTTTGACACATCCCAGCCACCACAGCAACGTGGAAGCATACATAGGCAGGCGCCTGATACATCTCCACATGTCAGTGACTGCTCGCCGACACGCTTCCTCGCGAAGGAGGGAGACGTTCAGCGTCCACGGGCCCCTGCTGCGTCTTGTGAGTTGTCGGGGCAAGGTGACAGTGCAGATGTAC